>NC_068384.1:17316104-17409842 GCF_023724105.1 Carassius gibelio | reverse complement strand
GAAAAGGATTCACAAAACAATAAGTAAACAATACTGTCACTTGTTTACCAGCTATTTACAAGCTAAGGTATCATAAGGTAACTTTTATTTGCTTTAGAGTATGTTGCACTCACTGTAGCCATTTCTTCAAATTATTGACATGAATTATTCATCAGGGATGACTCTTGCAGTGCATGTGTATGCAACAAATCTTGAAATGGAAACCCATAGCTCTCTATGTAGGCAACAACTCACAGAATGATGAAAAAATTAAGCAAGCAACACAATACTCTAAAAAAGAGGCAAACACAAATATTGTGTAAAATAACTAAAATAATAAAAATAAAATGCAATTACAAATAAATTTATAATATATATTATATAATATATAACATTTTTGAAATGTTTTTTAAAACAAGCATCTTATGCTCACCAAGACTTCATTTATTTTATAAAAAAAATACAGTAAAACAGTAAATTGGTGAAATATTAGCACAATTTAAAATAAGTGATTTCAATATAGACATTTTAAAATGTAATTTACAGTTGCACTGCTTAATATTTTTGTGGATGGATTTTTCAGCAGTCTTTGATGAAAAGAGAGTAAAAAAAAAACAGCACTTTTCTGAAATAGAAAACTTTTGAAACATTTAAATGTCTTTACTGCCACGTAATGTGTGCTTGTTGTATGAAAGTATTAATTTCTTTAAAAAGATTTTCTTCCAAACTTTATCAAATGGAAAGTAATGTAGGCATTACATCATTTTAAAAAGGTTTTGGTCATATTTAACCAATAAGAAAATAGCTGTATGTATTGGAAAACATACTTCTTCAATAGTACACCTCGCCTGTGGTGTTCCACATGGATCAATGCTTGCTCCTACACTTTTCTCTTTATACATGCTACCACTGGGATCCCTGGTTTCTAAACATGGAGTATGGTTTCATTTATATGCTGATGACACTCAGTTGACAGAGACTTTGCAAGGGTTGGCCACAAACTATGGAACAACTTACCAGTGTCAATTTGAATGGTATCATCTCTTTCTATATTTAAATCAAACCTTAAATCATATATTTTTTTACAAAAATATATTTGACAACAAATTAATATTACTGTGTGTATTTTAATTAGCTTTCTGAAATTCCATTTCTTTATGTATTACTTTTAATGTACAGCACTTTGGTCAACCCTTTGATTGTTTTTAAATGTGCTTTATGAGTAATTAACTAACTTAAAAAACAAAAACAAAACATATTAATAAAATTACTTTTAGTTTCATTTTTACTTTAAGCAGTCACCACTTTGCTACTGCTTACTTCCTCATACTTAAAATAAATTAAAATAAAATCTTACCAGCCCCCAAATTTTGAATGGCAGTGTAGGCATATTTATAATGTTGAATTTTGGACCAGTCTTGGCATTACAAATGCTTTCTAGGTAGGAAGGTCACTAGGTTTCTAAGCAGAGCTGATGTTGACACTGAAATGTGTATTTGCATGTTGAATTCATAATGACAGTGTAATATGGTTCAGTGAGGCAGAATGAGTTATTTTAAATTACTGATGAGGATGGAATGAGGAAGGACTATCTGCTACTACATTGAGAGGGAATCTATTTCAAAAGGAATAGAGGAAAAAAAAAATTGACCGTCAACTGTCAGAGCACTTGAAAAGAAAAAAGAGAGAGGGATGGTGCGGCAGAGGAGGATGATAAGCTCCGGGGAATGTGGAGAGGCAAAGAAATGGAACAATTTGTCTTTGAAAATGAAAAAAAAAAATTAACTTTATCAAATATGTAGACGTGCCTCTGTGAAATGCTCTCCCTCCTGCCAGACAGGGTCAGCATGCTAACATGTGAAGGCAGGGCAAAGACCTCACTGTACAATAGAGAATGCCATGCATTGTATGTTTCAATACAGAACAGCAGCCAGAGTTACATTGACTCAAGAATGGAAAGAAAGAGAAAAAGTGTGAAGGGTTGATGAGCAGAAGCAAAAGGAGGAGGGAAGTGAGCAATAAAGGAATGGAAAGAGAAAGAACGGTTTGTTTTCTTCAGTCTGAAGAGCAGAAGGTGTAGCATCTGGGTCCAGACTCATAGACACAGGAGATCAGGGCTGAGACGCTCATACTGCGACACTGATGAGTGGACACATGGACGCACAGCACGCCCACACACACACACACACACAAAATGTATGGTAACCATAGTTTCTAACCAAATATTACAACTACTGTCATCAAAACAAGACTGTTGAGAGGTGGAAAGCATCGTACACAGGGAGTATTACATCACCGACTGTATTCAGTGCTGTGGTATTTTGAAGAAACTGTGGTCAACATTACTTTAATGGAAAGCATTAAAAAAGCAATACTGCAAAGAAAAGCAAGACTGGTGTTAGATTGTTTGAAGCGGAATCAAAGTTTCCTTTTTTACTGGCTTTTGAGTTAAGTTTATTTGAAGCTCCAGGGTGGGCTGTTAAGTATGTGTGTAATGTACATCACGTGCAAGTACAATCAGAGCGCATTGTTAGCACACATATTCAACGCGGCTTACATGAGTCATATATTATCTCTCCAGAACAAAAACTCCATTAAGAAGCTCTAAATCCATTGAGAAGTGTCAGAGCGCTGAGTCACCAGAGTCCCAGGCACTAATTCAGAGTGTCACAGATGCAGTCAGGTGTCAAAGCCTTTCATTTCCTGCTTCGGTTTCATCGGATATGAAATTCATCCGGGTCACCGTGGACCACTGGTTATTTACACTGATCGCTTCCCCACATGGATCCAAACAGAGCATGATAACGCTGCTTGATATGTGTGGACATTGATACATTAGCAGTGAAAAATGACACCTGTACAGATGGCGGCCCTCTGTAGCCAGCAGTTAGATAAAAGACTGATCATCTGTTGTGTGATTCACATTTACATTTATGCATTTGGCAGATGCTTTCGTGCGATGCGATTTACATTGCACTCAAGGCACATTCCCTGGAAATCAAACCCATGACCTGGCCATGATCTAATGTTTAAGCGCCGTTATGAGCCATCAATAGACTCAGACGTCACATCTAAAAAATAGATCCAAATTTTAATGGATGGTGTCTATTATTATTATTATATTTTATTTTATTTTTATAATAGAGTGACTAATCGCTGTAATTGCACATTGACGCTACCTAGAAAATAGAGTTTCCTACCAAGAAGAGCTAGTATAGGGTTGACATTTGTCTGGGTTGAAATTCAGACCACAAAGTTTACACTCATACAAATTTTTCAAACTATGATTTTGCTCTTTCCATTTGCAAAGATGACTGCGGTACATCACTGTAAAAGAAATTAAGAATTTTATTCCTCAAACCATGACGTACTCTATGTGATCATGAAATGCATCATACTATTTTTACGATATTTGGGGTAAAACTACCAGTTAATCACACCTGCCATAAAGCATGCAAATGAGGTGTCACAGGGACAAAGAAACACTTTCTCGCTGAAGCTATATGCATCAGTCTATCCAAAATGGCTGTTACAGGGAAACCAGAAAAAAATCTCATATACATATATATTATTTCAGTTAACATTTATTTCAAGAGATGATATGTACTTAAGGTAACTGTAATAACCCTGTTGTGTAGTTTAAAGTCTTTCATTGTGCTGTAAATGATTTCAGATGTACTAGTCCTTCTACAGGTAAACAATCTGTGGTTGGCCAGACGGTCTGTTCCTGTCTAGGTAGGTGGTTCTTGGCTTGAAAAATCTGTGATGTGATGGTCCACGACGCTGATATTGATGGCAAAGTAGAGCTATCTGTCCGCCTCTGACAAATAAATGCACAAAAAAGAATTCCACTCACCATGTCAGTGTCTGAAACAGGGCCAAAACTGGTGACGTAAATGTCGGTCTTCACTGTGGTAACTCGATCTGGGAAAACAAAATGAAAAGACATCAAAATGAGTGCAATGGCGACAGCCTTGTCTCATCTGCCTTGAAAGGGGCATCTTTGTAAAACTGCATTGTCCGAGAGAAGAAATGGTTTGTGAATTACACACTTTTCTTTTACAGTTTCACTGCATAAAGAGCATCTTTCTTTCCTGAGATGAAAGCGTGCATTAGGCAGAGGTAAATGTGCTTGCGTTTACTGACCCCTTGTTATGCTGGCTAGTAATCAAATCTTTCTGCTCCTGCTTCAATATATTAATTCCCCATCTCCTTTCTCTGAGCTTTCTTTCTTTCTGGCATTTAAAAGAGCTTCTGATATTTCCTCTGCTTGCTGCACTTCACAACAGTCAGTCAGACAGTGGAATATTGAATACAGAACTACTACACAGACTATTCACAACAAAACACAGTCTGGGAAATGGACACATGTCCATACTGCATTAAAAGCAGAACCAAATAACTGTAAAACATGACTCAAATAAAATACAACAAGATTTCAAAATTAATTTTAAGGACCTCTGTTGCAAATTAGTCAATAAAACACCAACAATGTTTGTTGCTTTTCATTCAAATTATGAAAACAGGAGCAGAATACTGATGAATAAAGGCTTATTTTCTAGAATTTCCTTGCACAATACAATGTTATGACGTCAAAACACTTTAAGATTTTGATGCTTGCAACACTTCATCCAGATAATTGTACTAAGCTCAAATAATTATAAGTGGGAAAGCAAAAATGGCACGAATGCTTTAGCAAATGCATTTTTATCTCACGTTTGCTTTTTGGGAACACTCTTGGTTGAGGGTATTTTAAAGTGCAATAGAGCATTAAACTTTTAACTCCACTCACTGGATGGACAGCAGCAACTTCTGGTTCACACAGACTTTAAATAAACATACATCTGCAATGGGGAAACATCATATAGCTTATAGCCCCTCTTATGAACATATCAATGAAAAAAGTGTTGCAAAATGTACCCTTAGCAATGTACTTCAAGTTTTGCAGAATTGTAGGCAGAACTGCACTGTTAGCAATTGATGTAATTTTTACAATAAATTTTACAACAACGCACTGTATTCATGTTTTTGTTGTAAATGCAAATGCATGATTGGAAATTAACGGACAGTCCTGTAAAATTATTGTAACTACACACATTTTTTTTACAGCAACCGCATAGCATTGTGGGATCGGTGCTGTTTGAATTTTGAAATTACACGGCCAACGGACGGTCCCAGAAGTATTTTTACATTTTTTTTTGGAAGAAAGAACATGTCTCAGGTATGTAACATAATTTTTTTTATAAGTCTTTATATATTAATACTGGTGATCTGAGTGAGTGCTGATTGTTTCATTTGGTATAATTCAGTGGAATAGGGTGAAGTTAGTTAAAATCGCATCTTCATAGGCTACTCTATCCAAATTTCCATCGCAAGAACTTTAAGTACCCAGAAACTATGGACTTTGGGCTGGAACTCGGTGTGCTTCCACCGCAGCTACCATGATCTAAATAAAGTTCTGGGTAAAAAAAATGCCCCTCAGAAAGTCCCTGCTCGCGAGGTACTTGTTCAAAGGTAACGTTACTGAACTTTCGGGAGTGGCAATGCAGCATTGTAATTTCAACCACCATTTCTTTTGATTATTTTTTTTATATTACTGTCATTGTGTCGTGAAAGGTATAGTGTTTTAACTATTTCAGGCGAGAATGTAGTTGTTTAAAACTCAAATATGCGGTTTATTTATAAAGACTGAGATGGAAGTTGAGATGGTCAACTCCACGCGATCACATTTGCAGCTGGCTCTGATGTCCCTTTAGTGGGTAAGCATACAATATAATTTGTTTTGGGTGAACCTAACAGGTAATCTTTGGTCTTTATTCAGTTAATCTTTTAATATGTTGAAATGAAAAAATGAGACAATAGGCTACTGTTTGGTATAATATTTTGTTTTATATAATGTAAGTTAGGCCTACTGTAACGTTACACATTTCCCTGAACTTCATTTCTGCAGCTATTAATATGTTTAACGAATGAAAATGAAAACGAAAGGAGGCAGTGGTGTTTGATATAATATTTCGTCTTATTGAAATAAGGGGGGGGGGGGTCGGCGGAAACGCGTCATAACTGTACCACGGTCATGAACGGTCAAGGCAGAAGGAAAAGACTGAGCGGGAACAGCTGTAGACACTCCGCAGGATCAGCTGCACACTGGCTGCTAGATGGAACATACGTTTGCTTGCTTTAAGCCCTGTTAATAATTGTCATATGGTTATATGTCAAAGAAGAAAGGAAAGGCTGTAATTCAACATAAGCCTATTGCATCCATAAAATGCTTAGTCTAAATTAGGAAAAACCATACCATAACTTTTGCCCATCCTGCCAATACTGCCACTCATGTGTGTATGTATGTAGTGAAGCGTTCTAGTGCTCTTTTAGTTATCATATTGTGTATGCATTTCAGGAGAGGCACTAAGTGCAGACAAATGGATGATGTCTTTGGAAGGGACAACTGTGATGGGGCTCCACAACAGCCTTCTGAATGGAGTACAGCGACCTTTGCTGTCTACGTGTTTAACTAACAGTATCCTAAAGAGGCCTCAAGCACTAAAGGTATGTTAAAACTGTTTGCACACTTATAAAGAAAATAGACTCTATGATATACTCTATGCATTGATGTCAAAAGACAGGTTTCCATCCAATTCCTTTGCACCTTTTAAGCGCATTCGTAGAAATTTGTCAAAGAAACCCTATAACTGGAGAGCATTTCCATCAGCTCTGTTATGTAAATTAGAAATGGACAGGAGAGTAGTCATGAAACGCTGTGGGATCAAAACTTAAGGGGCAGCTTAAAACAGCCGATAGAGTTGCAACAAATGTGCATTTATGTTGCATTTATTAGCGAGTCAATCCACATAAAAAGTTTTCTTCACATTAGAATATTTTATGTGAATTTGAACCGTTTCCATTCAGTATTTTTTTTGTTTGTTTTCAAAATGTTAAAATGTGCATTAAAAAGCTGGATGGAGACAAAGCTATTGCTATTAAGTGTCTAACATAGAGTTGGTATTGCCCTGCAAGACATTAATGTAAACATAGAAAAGTCTGACAGACAGCAGTTTAACATTACAATTTTCATTAAGTATATTTTGGGGGTTAAAGTCATTAGATGTGAATTTACTTTTTCCTTTCTCTTTGGAGTGTTATAAGCTCTTGGTGAATGAAGAAGATCCATAAATGTTCATACGGGACACGTCCCCGCCAGGATTTTAATATTGCCTAAAACATCCAGGTTTTGGCTGTTTGCACTGTGCAGGTCGATCGTTGTGTGAAGTTCATGAGAGCTAAAGAGAGCAGAACAGACAGCTCCTTATGCTTTTGAAATTGCTCTCATGTGTTTGTTTGTTAGTTTGAATTGAAGCGTCACTCTTAACGCTGTTTCTTTAAAAAAGGAAACTACTTTGTTTGGCCTTCCAAAAGAGAACACGACTAGAAATCATGTTTATATCACATTTATAAGGGGTTTTGACATTATAATGAAATAAACATTATAATTAAATGTTTGTCTCGTTGCTTCGGCCGGACAGGGCACAGTATGTTAAGAGGCATAACATTTCAGTCACATGATAGATAGATTGGATAGCTGGTCAATCAGAGCACACTTCGCTTTTCAGAACGATGAGCTTTGTAAAAATCAACACGTTTCAGAAGGCGAGGAGAGCAGTACCTGTAGAGGAGAAACAATAATGTGTTTTTTTAACCTTAAACCTCTTAAACATTTCATTACACTAAATACACAAAATAATGTTCTTTTAGCAACGTCATATGACCCATTTTGCAGACACTTTTGTCCAAAGCGACATTCAATTTTCAGTGCATACAGTGACATTATATATTTAAGAAAAACAAAGTAAAAGCCAATGTAATTCTAAATGATATGTTGTTAAATGTGTTGATGTTAAATAAATACATCAACGTCATTTTTTCTCTACAAGCAAGTTTACTTTTTATGTTTTTTTTTTTACACAGTATTTATCATTACCTGATATGAAAACTTGTTTTCACTCTCTCTGTTTTCAGAGCTTTTTGTGGAATCAACTCCAAGATGTCAGCAAAGCAGAGAAGAGACGGGGGATCAACGCACCTGTCTGCACCCTATTAAGAAGACTCCTTGGCTTTGAGTTGATGGGCTAGTATTGATGCCCACCCACACCCCACAGCTTCCCCAGTTCAAGACTGGTTGGGACCTTTTGTTATTTATTAGCATGTTCCCCCTGATGATAGACTGTCTGGACGTCTGGAAGTGAGCTAGATTCTTGAGTGAAACTGTAATTTTGTTTGTATGAAAAAAAAAAGATTAAATAAGTTTGTAATATGTGATGTTGCATAGTGTGTTAATAATAAAAAATAATAAAAAGTTGCCATTGTTTTGGTTTTAATTTTGGAAGATGGAAAATTGCAGTATTTTATTGTATTTAGAAATTACAATATATTTTGAATTACAACATTCAATTGTAATTCTCTCCTGTAAAATTACAGGAAATTCCTGGCAACTGAGTTGCAGTAAATATACAGTAAATTAAAATAAATTACAGCATTTTACTGTAATAATGCTACTTTAATCACAGTAGCACTGCTGTATAAATACAGGACTCTATTGTAATAAAAAACAATATATTACCTGTATATTACTTGCTGTAAATTCACGGCAATTAGTTGCCAGGAATTTCCTGTAAAATTACAATACATTTTTAACAGTGTGCATATTTCTAATAAGCATAGGTTGCAAGCTACTTACAACAGTTCTAAAAGTTGATTTTGAAATAAAAAAAAATACATTATGAAAATTTTGCTTTGCTATACACACACACACACACACACACACACACACACACACACACACACACGTACTCTGGGACTCTCCATAGGTGTAATGGTTTTTATACTGTACAAACTGTATTTTCTATCTCACTAAACCTACCCCTTACAGAAAACTACTGCCAATTTTTGAATTTAATAAAACACCATTTTGTATGTTATTTAAGCCTTTTGTTTTACGTGTTACGTAGTACCCATGTAATTATACACATTTGTGTCCTCATAGACCATATATAACAGTACACACACACACACACACACACACATGCACAGATGCAAACAAATCCAGAGCAGCACTTTGTCCCATATGCAGATAAATATCAGAGTGAATGACATATTCTCATAAATGAGCTCATAAGTTCAAAGCGAGAGCCCGGGGGTCTTAAGTTCTTCTTTAGTGCTTAAAGTTGTGATTGTATTCTGAGATTGGAGAGGCTGGTGCATTGTATTAATAGCTGTCTAATGTAGGGGTGGTTTATTCAGAGCTGAGTAGGAGGAGAGATGCTCTGAGACACCAAAATGCTTGAATGTCTTTTCTGTGGGATTTTTATTCACTTATTCTCCTGTTTTGCAAACCCAAGCTGATAAAAATACTGAGTAATCAACCGATGACAACTGCAATCAAACAAACAAGAAGAAATTAAGACTGCTCAATATAAAAACAATATCACTCTCTCTTTCTGTCTGTCTCTTTCACGTCTCTAAAATTGCCCTAATTATACAATGTCAATTGCTCGTCTGGGCACCAACCCAATGAGCAAAAAACAAAAAAAAAACAAAAAAAATATTCATCTCTGGCTATAGATTTTGCATGCCTTTTCTGCCCAGAAATTATAGACTACAGGGAAAGTATAAAAAGAAAAACAGACATATATTGAAGTTTTATTTTTCAAAAACGCTTTAGAAAACCGAGTCGGACCGAGTACTAAATCAAACTTAGCCAATCAGTAGTAAGGGGCGTGTCTACTCATGATGAGAGAGCGCTCAGTGCACAGGACGGACATTAGAGATGGCGGAAACAAAACTAAAGGGGAAAACGTCATCAGATCAAAAGAAAGCTTATGATAAGGCAAGAAGTATGACCTGTGTAAATTTCAGATCAGCTTTCCGGTGTTGGAGAGAACTCAAGGAGCGGGAAGGCCTGTTATCGGATACAAGGATGCTTTGTTTCTTCTCGATAGGTGAGTAACACTGGTTTTGCTTTGTTTCACAGAACTAATATCCTGGCTCTTGTTTGAATATGCTTGTGTGTCATGTTCCCTTGTTTGTTCATCTGCAATCGTATTGTCGTTCCCTTTAGCTATGATATAGACGCATTAATTTCCACACCCTATAAGCCTGGAGCGTCTAAACCTCCTCCACTGTCAGCACCCAAAGTGTGTCCAAAAAGTAAGATAATATGTTTAATACTGCAGATAACAATAATAATAATACTGCCATAATCGTTGCCTGGGTTGTGTACATACAGTTTGTGTGGGGCGGAGCTATCAAAATAGGGGCGAGTTTGTTTTGGTGATTTGAAATATCAACACTGGCTGCCAGAAATAATTTATTCCATGTTTCATGTTCTTTTACACACAGGCACCTCATTATGATGCTTTCAGTGTCTCAACGTCACCTTTTAATCAGATTTGAAATGAAAAAATGTTTAAACCTGGTGCCAACAAATAAGAAGCTTTAAACGACTTGCACCAAAACAAAAGCTCAATGGCTTTAAACTGAAATTAAGAAGATGCAAAATAATGATATAATGTTTTACTATTATGTGATACTTATAGTTACTAATATTAATAAATATGAATATTTGCACATAAAATACATTTTTTGTTTTGCAGAAAAGTGTTTTTCTTTTTTATATTAAATAATAATAATAATAATAATAATAATAATAATAATAATAATAATAATAATAATAATCACTCTTATTTTTTATTCTAACTCTTTAATAAAAGGGTCACCATCACAATTTTTATCAGAAGAATATTTTCAACAAATCCTGCAGCACAATGTTGCTTACTGACTCAAGAGTGTTTACCCTTACATCTCTTAAGATATTCTGTCCTTGGGTTCCTCCTTCAGTGTAAGTCTATGAGATTTCTTTGTCCATTTGCTAGGTGAAAATTGTAAGTCTTTTTTTTTTTTTTTTTTTTTTGAGACATAATAATGATAATGCAAGTCTAGTAATGACACTAATAATTAAGACTTTAATCTATAAAACAATGGCTGTCTCACTCTCTTCAATTGCCCTAATTACTCAATGCCCTACAAGCGTCTGGGCACCATCCCAACAAGGATAAAAACGAATGAAAAAACAAAACAAAAAAACAATGAGAAATTCCAAATTGACAGTTATCTCTGACAGAGACGAAAGACTGCTATGAAGGCATAAAAAACCCTACTGTTTTAAGTAGCTTTTATAAACCGCAGCTTCTGTTGTGCATGGCTATCAGGTGCCATTATTCTGCGGGGTTAGACGGTTGTGCTGTTAGTGGTCTGTGTGTCTGAGTGAATGTAAAGTGGCTCGGACGGGTCTCAGAGGGATGGGTTGAGAGACTGTCTGAAATGAGACTGGGGGAGGTTTATAAAGAAGTTCTCTTATATACATGACATTATTCACATATGCAGCAGAGCGATGCATAACCTCTGAGGGAATGCCCTCTTTGTCTGACCTCACCTCTTTCTCTTCTTCCTTCAGGTTTCTATTCATCCTGTAAGACCAAAGCTCTTCCAAAGCCTTGTGAACTGCCTTGCTGTTGACTATTTACATAGGTGCTGGCTTAAGACTATAAGACTACGTCATAACTGAAAGGGAACTTGACTGTATGATTGGGAACGTTCTATAACAGTCGTCACCTCACAACCATGTATGCACACACACACACATGCAGTCTCCATATCATTTTTATGATAACTTGTTTAAAATGTGAGATATAAATATAGAAAACACTGTCACAATGTGATGCACCCACATTTCTATCAGTAAAATACTAGAAGCTAGTTTTTGCACTTGGTCCTAATCCTTCCACTTCCCAGTCAAGAAGACCATCATTTATTGCCTACATACTCTTTTCCCCTTGCTTCACTCTTCTTCTCTACACTTTTGTCTAAACACAAGCATCAATGTACAATAAATCTACAGTGGCAAACTCAATTAACCAGCCTTAAAACTGCTGATGTGGGTGTAACTCATGTAACTTATAGTTTGTGGTGTGGATCTGTAATTTTTCTTGTGACAGCATTCTCAAAATAGCCCAAATGTGTGGGAAAAATGAAGCCCTGGCAACACTGACTGCTCACTATAGGTTTTTGAACAGAAATTACATTTGTTAACTAGCCAGATCACAGTGAATGATTCAGACTGATTCATTTTATGATGCTCTCTATCACATGCCACCAACTACTTTTCAGTCTTCATCAGCCTAGAATCAGAAAGAGCAAACCATTTTGATTCAACCTCTCTGAATCTGAACCTCTCTGAAATATAAGAAAACACTCGCATGCAAGTTACAACACCATGAATTCACCTTGAACTAAATCAGTAGCCTCTTGACGACGAAATGATTATCCAAGTCCAAATGTACCATTTATTAGGTAATTATATCCTCATTCCAACAATGAGTTAAACTACTCTACACTATGAGAGATGCTCTTAGATTCGCTCGCAAAAGTTAATCAGCCATAAACATTTATGGTATAACAACACATTCACATTCGGCCATCCTGAGATTGACTGACGGCTATATTGGATTAAGGAACATGGGGGTCTGGCCTCAGGAATGATGAGTTTATCGACCGCTCGGGCTGTTTTCCCTGGGTCTGGTGTTGTGTAGGGCATGATGCAGGATGACAAAAAAGATTTACATAAACAAACACATGATTCACAGGATTAACCATCATGCATACCAGACACAAAAAACAAGAGATTTAAAACGTCAGTGGATCGATTTGAAAAGAGACATTATAACATTATTCTGATATTCAGATATTTAGTCATTATTATCATTAAAATTAAAACTTTTATCTGTTCATATTATTTAATAACCAGTGTTATTTTTGTATAATTTAGATACTATGTTTTTTATGTGTGTTTTTAATATATTTGATATATTATTAATATGATGTAAGTTGTACTAAGTTTATATTATACAAATTAACAATATTACAACAAATTCATAATATGTAAAATATTGTATGAATTAATTAGATACAATTATTATATTTTGATAAAAATATAATCTATCTATCTATCTATCTATCTATCTATCTATCTATCTATCTATCTATCTATCTATCTATTAGATATGTCTGTATCATTTTTATACATTTTTATTTCAGTTTTTGCTTTTTTTTGCTTTTTGCCATGGCAACTAGCTGAATTAAGTTTTATAAATGTTATTTCAGTTGCTGTTTATTTTATTTAAAATGACAGATTTTTTAAAATGAGTTTAGTTAACATTTAGTTAAACTATAAGAATTATTAATATGTTTCATTAGTTTAAATTTTTTTCTGTTTGCAATTTCATTTTTTTTTAAGTTTTAGTAATTGTTTTAGTGTTTTTTTGTCATTTTTATTAGTCCTGTTTTTGTGTGTATAAACTGATTAGTTTTTTATTTCAGTTTCAGTTTTAGTTTATTTAGTACATCAAATTAAACTAAGTGAAAATGACAAATGTTGCCATGGCAACTAGCAGAAAAAGTTATTTTTGTATTTTTTCCCCAACTTGTTTCAGTTTGTTTTTCTTTTTTAAGTGAAACATTTCTTTAATGGTTTTAGATTTAACTTACCATGGAGCTAACATGAACTACATGAATATATTTTTATTTTGTAATATTAAAAAATATTAATAAATAATCCTAAAATAATTAAAATTTTCTTACGAATCATTTAGACTAATTTACAACTGTTCAGATGAATTAACCACATGAACTGACTCAAAAACAAACAAATCAAACACCACTATTACTCCAAGAGCACTATGGTGGAGAAAGATAATATGAAAATGTACACTTGGTCTGCAAAACATGAGACTAGTTACATTAAGTCTTTGATGAGATTATAGATTCTTTGATGAAATGTTGACAGGATGCTGGTAGAAACCTACAAACAAATCTTTGACTGTGAATGAATGACCTCTAGCATTGAGTGTCATCACACTAATGATGCAAGACGGTTCACTCGGTTAACATGAACAAACAACCCAGATCTAGCCCTTGACCTCATGATTAATGAGCCAGTCTGACCGGACCTGGGGTCAAAGGTCATGAATTTAAACTGACCCGAGAGAATGCAGCTGGGTGGACCAGAGGAAAATTAAAATACAACACGTGTCAAGTGAAAACAGCTCATTCAGCCAATGCCGCTAAAAACGGTTCTAAGGAAGTAAAGAGATGAAAAGATTCAGCCCTCCTCTCTTCTGAAAATATGCACCTTTACTTTGAACGGCTACAATTGAATTACTTATTCATTCTGCTTTGTCTTTTCGAGCTCTCGTATCATCCCCAAAGTGTCAACGGTCGGTATGTTTTATACCAGCTGGTTCTTTAATATGTAAAGACCAGCTTGAACCTCCTTTGAGCTCTAAACACGAAACCGTGAAGGCCCTTACCTGCCTAGAAGAATGTTTTATGCTCAGATATTTTCATAGCGCAAGCAATTTACAGCCTTTCTGCCACTTTGTTTAATTTTAATATTAATTTCATTTAGGTACATAATATTTCCTGTAATTAAATTTGAATGACTATATATTCAAATATAAAAAAAAAATTGTTGGAGGAGGGACTGTCCAGCTGGTCAGGTTTTATGAACACGCCACCACATCTTTCACATTTTTGCATTGATGTGTCTGATTAAAGTTTTAAATATGCAGCTCTTTTATGTATGCTGGCTTTGTAAAGCTCTCTGTGGTCTTCCTTTGAAGAAGATATTGAGGCTTGCTGTCACTTTGCTGATGTAGTTCTGTGTCATTTGGACACAATCCATCTTAATGTTTCATGGTCCCTATTAGGGATGTGCATGTAGACTCAAGGCCGATACGATACACAACTCAATGCATAGCCAACAATATGATACATTAAAGATACATATGAAGCAGCTACCGATGCAATACGACACGATTCAGTGCAATGCAATTTCGATTTCGATTCAGCATGATGAGATTCGATGCAATACGATGCAATGGAGGAAGTATGATCGCTTTTAATGACTCTGAACCTGTTTCATGTAAATTCATGTCCCTGACACATTTTCTTGGTTAAATAAACATTACTTAGTCTTAACAACCTGGAGCTTAACACACTCAAAACTGTGTAGATGATCATGGACTTTAGAAAGGAACCCCCCTGCTCTCCCCCCTATTTCCCATCATAAACACGGTAACAACAGTGGAGACATTCAGGTTCCTTGGCCTGAAGTGGGACAATCACATTGAGTCCATTGTGAAAAAGGCCTAGCAGAGGTTGTACTTCCTTTGCCAGCTGAGGAAGTTCAAAATGCCACAAGAGCTGCTGAAACAGTTCTACTCTGCCATCATTGAATACTTCTATAACTGTCTGGTTCAGCTTAGGTACCAAATCTGACCTCAGAAGACTACAGAGTGTAGACCGGACTGCTGAGAGAATCACTGGTACAACCCTCCTTACTTTCCAAGAACTGTACTTATCCAGAGAGAGGAAAAGGGCTGGCAAAATCACTCTGGACCCCTCACATCCAGCACAGTCCCTCTTTGAACTGTTGCCATCTGGTCGACGCTACAGAGCTCTGAGCAGCAGAACGACCAGACACAGGAACAGTTTCTTCCCTCAGGCAATCCATCTTATGAACACTTTACAATAATCATGGAACACACAACACTATTATACATGATTTATATAACACACATACTTTAACACACATACTAAAATTTGCATATATCATACCTGTACATACACCTGTCTTAATATATATTTTATTTTTGCTTTTTTGTACATTGCCTGTTTTGTCTATTTTTTAATTATTACTGTCTTGTCATTGTCATTCTGTTACACTGTATAGCTTCTGTCACTAAACCAAATTCCTCGTATGTGTAAACATACCTGGCAATAAAGCTAACTCTGATTCTGATATATGTCACCCTGGACCACAAAACCAGTGTTATGTCGCTGGGGTATATTTTTAGCAATATTGTATGGGTCAGAATTATAACTTTTTCTTTTGTGCCAAAAATCATTAGTCTATTAAATAAAGATCATGTTCCATGAAGATATTTTGTAAATTTCCTACCATAAATATATCAAAACTTAATTTATGAGTAGCGATATGCATTGCTAAGAATTTATTTGGACAATTTTCTCAGTATTTAGATTTTTTTTGCACCCTCAGGTTCCAGATATTTAAATAGTTATCCTGACAAACCATACAATGGAAAGCTTATTTATTCAGCTTTCAGATGTTGTATAAATCTCAATTTTGAAAATTTTTTAACATACTACTGGTTTTGTTGTCCAAGGTCATATTTACGCTTCCAAAAAAAAAACTTATTAAGACTTCAAGCAACTTGGGCTATGAGCTTCTTCACCCTTCCTCCAGACTCTAGGACCTTGGTTTCCAAATGAAATATAAAACTTGCTCTCATCTGAGAAGAGGACTTTGGACCACTGGGCAACAGTCTCGCTCTTCTTCTCCTTAGCCCAGGTAAGACGCCTCTGACATTTTCTGTGGTTCAGCAAATTCCTTGACATGTCTGTGTGTGGTGACTCTTGATGCCTTGACTTCTTGAATGGATTTCGCTGGACAATCCTCAGAAGGCTGTGGTTCTCTCGGTTGGTTGTGCATCTTTTCCTCCCACACTTTTTACTTCCACTCAACTTTCTTTAAACATGCTTGGATACAGCACTCTGTGAACAACCAGCTTCTTTGGCAATGATTGTTTGTGTCTTAACCTCCTTGTGAAGGGTGTCAATGATTGTCTTTTGGACAACTGTCAGATCAACAGTCTTCCTCATGATTGTGTAGCCTAGTGAGCCAAACTGAGAGACCATTTTGAAGGCTCAGGAAACCTTTAGGGGCAGCTGTGGCCTAATGGTTAGAGAGCCGGACTAGTTATCAGAAGGTTGCTGGTTTGAGTCTCGGTGCTGGCAGGAGTTGTAGGTGGTGAGGGAAGGGAGTGAATGAACAGTGCTCTCTTCCACCCTCATACCCATGGCTGAAGTTCCCTTGAGCAAGGCACTGAACCCCCAGTTGCTCCCTGGGTGATGGATATATAGCTGCCCACTGCTCCGGGTGGTGTGTTCACTTCTCACTACTTGGCAAATGTCACGACTTTCTTTGCAGGTGTTTCGAGTTGATTAGCTGATTGGCATGTCACCATATATATTTGTTGAGATTGGTGGGTTTTTGTTAAATGTGAGCCAAAATCATCACAATTAAAAGAACCAAAGACTTAAACAACACAATTTGAGTTGAATTACTGAAATAAATGAACTTTTCCACGACATTCTAATTCATTGAGATGCACTTGTGAAATGATCTCTTCAAGAAGGTAAAAAGTAGCTCAGATCATTTGGTCTTGGAAGAATTTGATGAGTACTGTGAGTCCATGAGATCTGACTTTTGATTGCAGATCGAATGTTGTTTGAGAGTAGACAAAAGTAAGAATAAAGTCTTTTAGATTAGAGTCTTTTTGTCAAGAAAAAGAAAAAGTTCAGGAAAGTCACCATTTCATTTAATTGATGTCTAGGAGGCATTAAAAAGATTTTCATTTGTGATTTTCTTTTCTATGATACTGCTGTAAGCTCAGTCCTTCTACGCCTATTAAGGGTTGAATGACTACAGTGGCAGACAAATCCATAAGGTTCAGTGAAATCCTATATATCTTTATGGCCTTTGTTAGCTAAACTAATCCGCTAATGGAAAAATGTCAGTGATACTTAAGTAGTGGCAAAACATTTGAAGAATGCCTTCTTTAATGCCATTCAATAGAGAGCTGCTTCATAATAGCACTGCGTACATGACCACACAAATCAATAAAAACACGTACACAGTATCTCTCTTTAATCTGGGCTAATGTACTTCTGTTGTCACCATAAGCACTATAATGTGTTCCTGCCTTCATCATCACAACATCAGACACAAACTACACTGATAAAACCACTAGAGATTAATGCACTTAAGGTTAATTGTCAGGGCTTTGTTCAAATCCATTACGCTACAGATGTAGTGATTCTCGAGGAAAGATAAACTCGATTCTAGAGAAGAGCAGAGATGTTTTCAGCATTCATATCTGCTCTGTGGAATCCTTTATATTTAACTGGATATCAAAAGCAACCCATTTATTTCAGACACTAAGAACTCACCTCCCAGTCCGGGTCTCAGCCTGTTGTCGTAGCCATCCAGCAGCCGGTCCAGGATACGTGTGAATAGGGTGATGTTATTTTTGAAGGCATCTGCTGTGGCATCTGCAGACACTGACCTACATAACAAAGCCAATAGAGTGTGTGTGAACTTAACAGTCTCATGAACAGCATAGGAAAGGCTTTATAGACTTCAAAAATGAGGGTGGAGAAACTACAGACTGATTGAAATGACGAAATGATCTTAGTTCCATTAGCTGCAAGTTCCAGCTCTCATGTAAGATGTTCTGAGAATTATTGCACAGGATTCCAATAAAAGTTTTAATCTTTTAACTTTGACACTCATTTTAGCTGTCAGACTTGGGGAAGCTACTGTACTTTGAAGGCAGTCAAACTAGTCTTTAAAAATTAATAAGCTGCAATACAGGTTAGTAAAAACTACTACAGTTAAGTTACAATTAATACAATTAATACAATAACTGCAATAAAGTTTTACATGTTTTAAATAATAATCTGATTGCATCATTAAAAAAATTAATTAGAAAGTATTTTTGTTTCTGACTTAAAAACCAGGAGGATCTAAGTTCATGTGCATGCAGCCTATTTACACGAATAGTAAATTTACACAAACTAAACACAGCTAATAAAACACTGAATGAAAAAGCATAATGATTAGCTAATTGATAGAATTGTTTAAATGAATAAAATGGTTTAAAAGGAATCAAATGACAAAATGAATGAATACAATGGCATGCAGGCAATTTAGGATATTTATAAGTATGATTTTATGTAAGTGTATCAAGAATCATAAGCATAATGATAGGCAACATTATTTATTTAAATACATACATACATACATACATACAACATGAGGAAAATGATAAAGTAATGATAAGTAATTGAACCACTTTGTTATAAAACACTGCATACAAAAGAATAATTCTAAACAACAGAATTTAATAGAATAGCTATTTTACAAAATAATAATAATAATAATAATAATAATAATAATAATAATAATAATAATAATAAATGAATTAATGACAATTTCATTTATTTTGTAAGTTATAATTTTTTAACCAATTCATTAAACACTGAATCAAAAGCATTATGTAAAAATCATTTTAAACAAACAAACACATACATAAACACATACAAACAAAAAAATGACATGCAGGCAATTTTATGACGTTTGTCATCCATGACTATTTTTAAAGCATTAAACTGAACAGTCCAATCTAAATGAATCGTTTTGTTGAAACAAACAGGATTTTCTCAATGCTTGAGAGAGACAGAACTAATCTAGGAGTGTGCTTTGATTACTGTCTGAGTTTGCTTGTGTGCAATTCAAAGAAACATGAAAACAGCAAGCATTTTGTCAGACTACATTGCTACTTTTTGGAAAAGTATCTCCTTTTTGGATGTGTTAGGGCTGCTAATGTCCCAACACCGCTGTGATGTGATTAGAGTGGCTTTCACTCTATTCCACATGTTCTATTTGCAGTAAAGTTTATGTGAAACGCTGCTCAGGAATATAATTAACAATTAAGCATAATTGGTTTAATTAGCATAAGCAATCATGCATGCATTATGAGCGTCAGCTTGATCTGTTTGCTAGCTGACTGTTAAAGCCTATGCGCTGACTATTGAGAAAACATTTTGAGGCATCCTAGATGCATTTTCTTTAAAAGCTATTTTCTAAAAATAAATTTTTGGTCAAACTGCATGCATGAATGCAACAAGCTAAATAAAAAGGAAAAAAGAAATATCAGTTAGACTCCTCTGCATCTGCATTTGCTGAATAATATCCAATACTTGTTTGTTACAAATTGTGGGGTGCTAATTCCAAAAATAGTGCATGTTTTGCTCGAGCATGTCACATTTCCTTACAAAACAGTGAATTTTGTAGCATTTTTGCTTTCAACAACCATTTGTAGGGTGAAGAATTCCTGTATTATCCCATAATCACCAGAAAACTGACACAAAGACATGCTTGCCAACTATTTGCTAAATTTTCAGGCAAATGCCATCTGTATGAATGATTCTGAAGACATTATTTTATTCCTAATCCTGATTTAGAAGTTAGAAATATGATCAGCGCCAGAAGAAATGCTAACAAACATGACCCAGGCACCTTAACTGCATCTAAACAGTGAAAGAAAATACAGATTTACAGAAAGTATCAATAAAATGCATATAAAATCTAAATAAACTGACTATTTAATGTTGAATGTATTTTATGCTTTAGTCTAGAAACGTGCTAATGTCAAACTTTATCTATAATTTAGTGATAGAATTAATCATAATTTATAATAATTTGTAATCATATTCTAAATCTTATTAGTTTTTAAATGATCATAAATCAACATCACAGGAAAATGTTATGGGGTTTCAAATCAAAATGACTTCCTGTTATGAAACAGGAAATCATTTCTTACCATGTCAACTGTAGAGGACACCAGGACTAGATAAAAGAATTGAACACAAAAACAAATGATATATCAATATTCTTATGAAATATTATGTTATTATGAAAATCTGGCCAGTTACTACCATTATTACCCTTCTTTTTTATCAACATGTTGTCCAAGCAGTACTTTAATATTAGAAGTATTCGACACAGGTTATAGATTACATTGTGCTTAATGGGAAAACCAGTTAATGGAATTTTTAAAAACACATTGCATAAAGCAAAATGGTATATCAAATTATTTTGTTATATATTTTATAACATTGTTGAGAACCATCCTTAAACAAAGTTATATAAAAAAGTATATATAAAACAAAAAACAAACAAACAAACAAAAAAATACTGAAGAAATGTATTGATTTACAAAAATAATAATAATACTAATAATAAATTACCATAGTTTTTGCCTTATCATGTCTATTCTTGTCATTCAATTAAAAAAAAAAAAACTGAGTCCTGGTGTCCTCTACAGATGGCATAGCATAACATATGAAAAACATAATAAAAAAATATATAAATATTTTACCATTTTGTTCTTATACTCTAAACAATGCAATGACATGAACAAAAATAAATAAATACCAGATTCACAAAGCTTTTTATTTCTGGTTCTCAGGAGGATATTGGAATCAGCCGTGACTCGTGAGTTGAGTTGTCAGGCTAATGAAGTGGTTGCCTACGTAGAGCATTACAAATCAGTCACTTTTCTGCTGCAGTGCAAGGCAGCTGTCTATGTAGGCAGCAGTGAGGCAGCTCACTAGGTTTTGGAACAAAGCCATAGTTCATAAACGGACATGACTGAACAAGTTCTTCTCAATGAAAGAATGTCATGACATTTGTCAAGTATAGTAACCCATACTCAGAATTGGTGCTCTGCATTTAACCCATCCAAGTGCATACACACAGCAGTGACTAGTGAACACACACTGGAGCAGTGGGCAGCTATTTGCTCCAGCACCCAGGGAGCAATTGGGCGTTCAGTGCCTTGCTCAAGGGCACTTCAGACATGGGTATTGAGGGTGGAAGAGAGCGCAGTTCATTTGCTCCCCCCACCTACAACAGCACTGAGACTCGAACCTGCAACCTTCGGGTCACAAGTCTGATTCTCTAACCATTAGGCCACAGCTGCCCTGGAAATCATTCTGAATGTGACTTCTGTCCAAAATGTTCCAAAGTCGTTAAGATGGCAAATCAGCATATGAACAATTCTGCACTCTGCCACGGGGTAATACCTCATTATAGAGCAAATTTGTAGCTAATTCCTACATAAGCCTCACATAAACTGAGAGTATTTTATAGCTAATTATTCTTCATTGAAGCAGGTCATACTGTTACTATCTGGGTGAGCATAAAAGAACCTGAAGGGATACTATCGACCCATTTAGAGTTATAGAAAGCACTCTGTTTTTACGCTTCCTCTACTCCTTTCGTGGGGTGCATCAATGCATGACCCAGATTAGCGAGAGGTTTATCTGATCTCGTCCCGATTCGAGTTATTCGCTGCTTGTGGAAACCAGTAAAGCAGATTTCATGAATCAACTTTATGACACATATAGGAGGACGGGGTTGCTTATCACATGCATTATCTAGATTTAAATGATATTGGTTTATTGATTGGTAAGGCATGATGTGACCACGTACACTCTTGAGAGAGGGTCTAAGTTGATGATTTAAAAAATAAAAAGGAAACAGGCCATCATATTAAGATAAAGCTAAACTGGCAGTCAACCTGTGCTGAGTTACAGAGCAGTCAAAGTAATTATAATCCATGTGGTCAGTATTTAAACAAGGGTTTGTAAAAACATCAAGGTTGACCCTCTTAGTTATTATTTTATCAGGATCAAAGCAAGCTAAATTTCAACCAAAACACTCACTGGGCACTCCAAAGCACACATATATGCACATTGCTGTTATGCACTTGAAGTAAAGTACTACAGGTGTATACAACCACTTTGGTTTGATTTTATGATTTGCACTTTCTATAATACTTTGGAATTAAGAAACTGTCTAAAAACACACCGAATGTTAGAATATACAAACATATTAATTTAAATGATCTTGTGTCACCTTTTACCTCGAAACATTTGCATCGGTAGCCTATCTATGAAAAACCATTTTCTTGCTCAAACTGAACAGTATTTCATTTTTTTTTTAAATATTATTATAGCAAGAGACACCTTATTTGAAATGGCATTTTTCACTATTATGAAAAAGCCTCTGAGATGAGGGTTTAGAAATTCATGAAATATTATGAAATAACGCTTTTATATTGCAAAATAAAAACAAAAAACATGTTCATATACATTTATATATTCAAATATATACATTTATTTATTTATTTTTATCAATATTTTTGCAAAATAAACATCCTTTTGTCAAGTCGATATGACAATTACAAACCACCAAAGTCTCGATTACAAAAATAGGCTCAGGCTAAGTGAGAGTGTCTGTATGACTTTTGATGTAATATCCCAATATTTATTAGGATTATGCATAATTAGAATTTTAAACCCTTGAATGGGTACATGCTTTTAGCTTTCTGTAAAAAAAATAAAAAAATAATAATAACAGAAAAAAATAAAATAATAATAGCCTAATATATATATATATATATATATATATATATATATATATATATATATATATATATATATATATATATATATATATATATATATATATATATATAGTACCTCCCCTAAATGAGAAAGCGCTCCTCATGGTTCTACGCTGTTCTGCACCACCTAGAGGATTAATCACTGATCATGTACAAAAGCCAATGATTTCACGAAGCCTCTCAAAGATATAACAAAAACGAATCAAATTTGCATGAATTAAACTTAAATTAATTATTCCTATTCAAATAAACAATTAGCCAGTATTTGTCAGACTTTGTCAGCAGAGCGATTTCTTTTGGTGACCACCGGAGTGCGCGTAAAACTCTCCATTTACGCACGAAGAAAGAGGTTTCGAGTCAATCCCGGTCTCCTCAGATTAAGGTTGAAGCAATCATTTTTATGTATTACTTCCTCAAGCCAATTTAAAAACCGAACTCAAGACTGTCAGTCCTACCTGGTGTGCCAAAACAGCGTCAACAAGAAGATGAGAAGATGAAACGCGAACCTCTCCCTCATTTCTGCCACTCAAACCTGTGTAGAAGACAATTCCTCAAATCAGTTGAAGAAACCGAGGTTGTTTCAGCAAAATACTGCCAATCACACACTATAATGGGTTAAGTTGGCCCATGTAGCACACACGGTTCCGTGCAATCCACCTGCTGATCTTACAGTATATGATGGACCCCAGACATTTCATTAATATTTACAGCGTGTAACAATTCATGATATGAATATCAATATCCCTTTACTAGCAGAAAACCATCACCAAATGACCACAGCTCGCGCTCTGATGATGATTTCCACATAAATGGCAACATGCCTGAGTATCATTTACACACATGGCCAGGAACACAATATCCACAACGATGCTGTACTTTATAGAGAGGACACCCACCTGTGATCCACCAGCTCCGCTTTGTTCTTATGGATAAAGGCTGATAACAACCGGATTGTGCAAGTTTATTGCCAGCCAATGTGTTATTCAAGAGAGCGCATGTGGATCAGGAACGAGCATTAATTAATTCCCACAACAATTCACTATAAATTCAGATGCATATGAGCATCACTGAGGGTCTCTGATCCTCAACCGCGTCTCTCTCTCTCTTTAACTAACTAACGCACCGACGCGCCATGACGCGCCGCGATTTCAGATGTTCTTTACTGATTCTCATACTGCACACTATTTTTTTTTCTCCTGAAAGAAAGAAAGAGGGTATAAGTACAACGAAAGAGACAGATAGAGAACTGGGTCCTAAAGACAGTTACATTAGGGCGCTGATCGCTCACACTCCCTCTCTGGTACTGAACATACAAATCACATAATGACACGGTGTGTGATGGTGTATACATTAATGTGCAATATAACGTTAGTATTAGTATAGATTAGAATATATATATATATATATATATATATATATATATATATATATATATATATATATATATATATATATATAGATAGATATATACACAACAGGAGATGGGACCTTTGCACTGGCAGAAGCAATATGTTGTGAGGTTATTATTATTGTTATTTTAGCTATTTTCTTGCTTGTGGATTATTGTGATGTTCTTATAAGTTGTTTGAACTCTCATTCTTACGGCACTCATTCAATGCAAAGAGTCCATTTGTGAGCAACTGAAGAAATTGCTGAATTTCTCCAAATATGAAGAAAAAGACTCTACATCTTGTCAAGTCAAACCTTCCACAGATTGTTCTCATGTGGGCCACAACCAGTCTAATTGTGCAATTCAATGCATTTTTAAATACAATGAAAATACATGGTGATCACTGGCTGTCAAATAAAGTTGCAATTTTATTGGTATATTTAAATAAACAAAATACCCAAAGGTATACAGTGTGAAACTAATAATAAATGTAAACAATGCTTGCCTTATGAACAATAATGCATTTGCATAGTTGCAGAAATATTAATGCCCTGCACATTGCAGCATTAACAGGAATGATAAACATCCTCACAGATGGATGAGTGGTTATTAAAACTGGTCACGTTCCGTGCTTGTCCAATCAATTGTTTAAACCTCATAAATATGCAAATAAGAATGATTACCCAGCTTTTATGAATTACAAATGACTACATCAGGGTAAAATATTAACAATGTAAAACATAAAATAAGATGACCCAGAATTATGTTAATCAGGGTTAAAAATGACCCCAAAATGGCATGAAAAGCTTACATTGAGCTACTATTTTCAAAAAGATTATAATTATTATATAATATCTAGAAAAAAATATACTGTATCTAGATTATAATTCTAAATTCATCAGCACTACAGGATGTGGTTGGATTAAAAAAAAGTCAAGTCACTGGCTATTTGTCTGTTAAACAGAGGTCTAGGATCAGGTCTTTTAGTTATGCATTATTAATGCTGAATAAAATGATTTCCACATGAAACATTTTTCATCCAAGCGCTTTCTGTCAAGAATACTTTATGTCCCCCAGTGATATCAATAACAAGGGGGTATCACAGTAAAAACTGTGCATATGTGTGGGCGCATGTTGCATCACATAACCAGACGCAAACTTTATCTTAATCTAGGAAATCTGCAATAAACAATGCCATTTAATAATATTTTATGACCCTATCTGCCTCGTAATGTTTATTTATGCTGGGGTGGCATTCATACATAAATAATCCAACAAACACAAGAAGATCCTGCAATGCTAATATAAAAATAAGAGACAGCCAATAACTTTTCCCAGCATTGCATATAGGGTCTTTAAAAATAAAATGAAATTATAATCTCACTATCCGCCAGTCCAGATATTCACAAATTTAATTGCAAATGGCTGCATTGTCGACTAATTGTGTCTGTCTGCCAACAATAAACAGGCAAGTATGTAACTTCTCTTAAAATAATTTGATTTAGAAACCTGTATTAGCTATTGATCAGGTCCAGATGATGAATTTGTAATTGCTCCCATGTCCCCTCCAGATTCTGCATAAATATTTAAAGCAAAAAGGCAGACTTTTTCTGCCCGCGGCCCCAAGAAGACAGATGATAGTGTAATGCTAAATGCCAAACATGTTAGCCAATGCAAATTCACATTCTACACAGTATAAGAGGAGTAGCACTTCATCCAACACAGTGTTGCTTTGAAAACAGGGTTTCTAAGTGTTTCAGGTGATGCTATGTCAAATGCATGGGTTTGCTTTCAGTCCATCTTAAATGTTACATTTAATTATTCTTCAATATTCCAATTATTTTGTGGAGTCCATTCCTTATAATATTGTTCTGACCTTCAAAAAGAAGCTTGTTGCTGCTCTTGGTGAGATTTGCTATTGTTCATAGCATTCTACTGTTTCTGCAGTAGATGCTTAATATGCAAATTTTCCAAAATGTGCATGTGTCCCATTTTGCAATGCAATGAATTATGCCTTACATTTCCAAGTGTGACAAATGAACCAGAATCATTAATCATTACACTCTCAGGAAAAAAAAGAAAAAAAAATTTGCAAACTCGTTTAACTGATTGGATCAAACTACCTAAGAATAATATGTTATAAAGACGTTTTGCTAACATTCTCATAAAGTTATGAAAACGTCATTTTTGAATGTTCTATCTATTTCTGGTTAGCCACAGTTTTTAAATATCATCAGGGAAAATGTTTTTTTTAGGTTGTTACAGTAGCCTATTTGGTAAATTATAATACTATGAGAAGTTAGTTTTTTAAACATTTTAGTCTTTTAGATGTGAGAAATGGGTAAAAACAATTATATAGACGATCTAAAATGGATAACGACTAAACTTGAGACCACAGTAGCTTTTGGGAAACCCACCCATGTTGAGAAAACAACTCACTATATCTCTTGATCTTTATGTTGCCATTATAAGCATCTTTCCACTCAGTTTCATCTCCCATTCAGCTGTCATAATGTCATCTCCATTGGAGTAATCAGAAGTGTCCAAGCTGCATGGTTGATGATGGCATTTAATTGAGGCAGTTAGTATGGTGAAATCTGCCTGGCAGTGTGTAATTAAACTTGTAATTGCATGAGCTCAGACTATAAAAAAGCATGAACCTTGAGGACCTTTCCCTCGCAACGCCTTCCCGGCAGGACGCAAGTATTTTGCTTCACAGAAAAAAATGGGTGGCGGTTTGCGTAAATTAGAGAAGACAGCCACTTTTGCTTCAACGCCTCGTGGAAGTAAATCAAAAGTGTGATCTCCTGAAACTAAAACAGACTTGTAATTACAACATCCACTCTTCCGAGGATAAAGTGGTGGTCAAATGATCCCTTTTGGATTATTGAGTCAAAATGATTAGTCACCCGGAAACTGGGCGTGCCACTCTGCACTTGAGAAAATAAATGCTATCATCTGTGAGTAAGAGTCTCTTCAAATCTGGCACTAGCGCTCAGGTGTTCAGCTTCACATATGTCATCGCTGGCTCAGACTGTCCTAGCCACAGAGCCAGACAGACTCCAGCAGAGCCGCTCGCTGACCACCGAAATGCCACAGGCCTCACTCTTCTGGACATTTACGATGAGATGGACGCATCTGGAACACAACAGAAGAGTTTAATTTGAATTGATGAGGTTGCGTGGGACTAGGATATGAACTTTTGGTTAATAATGTGCTTTATTTGAATCATTTACCTTTCATTTATATTTTTATCAACACCACTGAAGTTGATAGGTGTTCTGTCTTAGCGCTCATGCACAGAAACATTGTATCAAAAAATGCAATGAGTCACAGTTATAAGTCTAACAACCACAAATAGCTCAATCATCATTTAATCACACTGTTAGTTTTTTTGTATTTTAATAGTACTGTTTTTACTGTATTATAAATTAATCAAATTAATGCTGCCTTGGTTTGATATGTCATCATCTGACTCCAGTTGCTATATTTCATCTTAAATCCCACAGGAGCTGTTTTTCTGCACGACTCGATGCAAACGTCTTGTCATGCCTCTGAAGTACGGTAGCACACATGCTTCCTTGGTTCTTGCAAGGAACGTGGGTGTCCAAACATCATCTCCTTGGCTAATAAATAAGGTTTTCCTTTTCTCAAGCTCAGATGCAATTTTGATCTTTCCCTAATTGTATTCTTTGATTTTTCCTGTCTCTCCCTGAGCAATACCTTATATCAGGAAAATCTGAAGACTAATATAAGAAATCTTTTATTGGTTTGTGTCTCACGTAACGGTTTGAAATCTTAAATTTCCAATGCCTACACAGTTTTGGACTGATAAGATGAAAGATTTTTCATATGCAAACACAGGCCAAAAGGTTGTTGCCGTGTTAATGTTGAGCTCATATGCATGCAGGCGGGTGAGTTAATTTTAGAGGTGAAAAAAGTAAACTGAAATACAAACTAAGCCTAATTAAGAGCTGGGTATTTGAAGATCAATGTAAATTGTACTTAATTTGTGTACCGGGAAACATACAAGTATCTTCTGTTGCTTACGAAGGGCAGAACTAAATGGAAAAAATGGAATGAAATTATATTTCAACAAAAATAAGACAAATTTGGCCATCTTCATCGTGTTCAAAAGCTCTTAATGCATCTTGTTTCCTTCTGGAGCATCAGTGAATGTTTGAATCTTTTTAAATAGTTGAGTGTGAGTCCCTCAAATGTCTTTAGTGTGATAAGATGTATATCAAAATCATAAAGTCACTGCTTGAAAGGGTTCAAATATTCAAAGATGCTGGAAAACTGAAGAATCTGCAGGACTTTAAAGATTTTTCTGAAGAACGCTGCTCAGTTTAACTGTTCAGAACAAACAAGGGACTCATGCAAAACCATCACAAAACAGAAAGACATTCGAGGATCATCAGGTAACAGAACACAGTATTAAGAACCAAGGGTTCCCAAACTTTTGAATGGGGTTATTTTACTAATTTCAGCAATTTTTTGTCTTGTGGACTAATGTTAATATCTTTTATGTACAATATCTTACTCAGGACAGTACTAAATCAAATATAACATGCATTTAGTATGATCTCTCGTATTTTTTGAAAATTAATCACATTTTCACAGATTCTGCAAAGGGTGCCCAAACTTTCGAGCCCCACTGTATATATATAATGTAATTTTTCCTGTTATGCAAAGCTGGGATTTCAGCATTCTTAAGTGTCACATGATCCTTTAGAAATCAGTCTAACACACAGATTTTCTGCTCAAAAAAAAAAAAAAAAAAAAAAAAAAAAACAGATTTTGAAGTTGTGCTGCTTCACATTTTTGTGGAATTTATGAAATTGCATTTTAATATTACAATAGAAAACATCTATTTTAAATTGTAATAATTTTTCACAATAGTACCGTTTTAATGTGTTTTTAATCAAATAAGTGTATTTTGGGGAGGATGAGAGACTTCCATAAAAAAGTTTTTTTTAATAATGTAATTATTCATGTTTCATTTTATTTCAGGTATTATTTCAATTAGTAAAAAAGGATTTTCATAGTTTTAGTTAACAATAATAGATGTGAGCTTATGATTTATGATTTTCGCCTGACGGATTTCAAACAATTTGTAGATGTCTACACATCATAGAAACTTAGGCCAATAACCCATCTAGCAGCCACCCTAGAAATGGCCTAACAACCCATAAAAACACTTTAGCAACAACATAGCAACACAAGGCAAATACTCATTCAACTGAAATTTATAGTAAAGTAATAATAATAATAATGAAGTATTTTTCCTTTTGAACCAGATATAATGTGTAAAATAATTTAAGATGACTCTTTTAGAAAACCATTAAGTCTAATTGTGCACAACCGAACACAGTAATTCTGCAGCCACTCTGCGAGGGAAGAAAAAAAATATTTTTAAAATCTAAATCAAATGTTTGGCTTGAAATGTGTTGCAGTCTGGTTGCAGTGACACTCAAAACACTTTTGGGGCCACTGCATTGATAATCCGGTCCTGGTTCTATATGTTTGTGTGTGTGTTGTGTGTGCTTTACCTGAAGGCTGTCTGTACCCTCAGGAGGGGACACACCTACCCCAGGAACCTTCATTCTAAATGCTATCACTCACGATTCAATCAGATCTCATTCTCCACTTCATCAGGTCTGAGTTCAGCTTGACCACCAAATCTCACAATTACTCCCTCTTTCATATGAGTAGATGCCCTGTGTGGCACGAGCAGCAGAAGAGCCTAATAAATAAAACATGAACCCACAGCAGATGGGGATGTTATTCTTGCATCCATATCAGCTGAATCTCTAGAAACCTATCAAGAAGAGTCTGGCTCATATTTCATAGTGAAAAAAGGAATTAAATATAGCATAAAAACTATTTAAGGACCATTAAATTAATTGTATTGTGAGCAAATAACTAATGTAATACAATACATACAGTATACACACCAAAAGTTTGGACACACCTTCTCATTCAAAGAGTTTTCTTTATTTTCATGACTATGAAAATTGTAGATTCACTCTGAAGGCATCAAAACTATGAATTAACACATGTGGAATTATATACATTACAAAAAAGTGTGAAACAACTGAAAATGTCATATTCTAGGTTCTTCAAAGTAGCCACCTTTTGCTTTGATTACTGCTTCGCACACTCTTGGCATTCTCTTGATGAGCTTCAAGAGGTAGTCACCTGAAATGGTCTTCCAACAGTCTTGAAGGAGTTCCCCGAGAAATGCTTAGCACTTGTTGGCCCTTTTGCCTTCTGTCAGCGGTCCAGCTCATCCCTAAACCATCTGGATTGGGTTCAGATCCGGTGACTGTGGAGGCCAGGTCATCTGGTACAGCACCCCATCACTCTCCTTCTTGGTTAAATTGCCCTTGATGCCTTCAGTGTGACTCTACAATCTTCATAGTCATGAAAATAAAGAAAATTCTTTGAATAAGAAGGTGTGTCCTAAGTTTTAGTCTGTACTGTACATACATACAAACATACATAACTAGCAACCAGCCAGAACACCCTATCAACCAATACCCATAATCAATATCAATATCAATGATAATAATAATAATAAATGTCTGAAAAGTCTTCAGTTTCTTTGTTCAATATATCAGGTCTCATTTTTTAACACCAACTTTATTAAAATAAAATATTAAACATTTTAATAGACAAACAAATACAATTTGGATTTGTGACAATTCATACATGAAATTTTACCTTTTAAATAAACCTGAAGAATAGCAACACCTGTCACTTTTGCTTGATTTCAGAATAATCTTTTATTTAAATACTGGGTCAGATGTGTCATATTTCCACTCTGTCGCACAAATGTCACTAGGCTACTTACTAAACATTTGAACGTGAAATGGTCAATTATGTATGAAATGTTCTAATCTACCCAATTACTCTAATTCACAATGAGACTGGCTTCTTGACATCACTCAGGCTTTCCGCTGCTGTAAACGGGAGAAGCTGTGTTTTCGGGTCCGACCCCCTACCTGAGAGCCAGGGTCCTCTGCTGAGCAAATACGGCAACTGAATATAAACACTTCATTTGTGATCATAAGCATTCAGCTCTTTACATCGCACCAAATTACACCACCATCTGCACCACTTAACACACCTGTTTGGAATGATAACGTGGCAACTATAAATACTTTGTTACAATTTAGCAGATCACAGCAGTATAGTAGCGAGGGTCACCTCTGAGATAATGGCCCACATTTCTCATTTGAGTTGCAATGACTGTAAATCACACAGCAGGCTCCTCTGCTGGTGCTGCTACAAGCTATGAGTAAACAGTGACCTCTAGTGCTTTCACTAAAAAAGTACATATTACAAACAGGCAGCCCTGAACATTGATCAGATTTACAATCAACTGATGGACTATAAAATAGGCAAAATAAAAAAAAAAAACATCCCATACACTTACAATAAATTGAGGAACCTGATTCATAACTAAAGGCTACAACATTATAGAGACATTGTAGGGAGACAGAAAACAACCACCTAGCAACCAGCCAGATCAACCACTCAGATCAGTGTCTTAAGAAGCTACCACATAGCAACAAGCCAGAACACTCTAGCATCCACCCTAAAAACCCTAGCAACAATGTAACAATCATCCAAAACACCCTAACATCCAACCTAGGAACCAGCTAAAACAACTTAGCACCAATCGAACAACCACCCAAAACAATATAACAAGCTAACAGATAGCAACCATCTTGAACACCCTAGCAAAAATCTGATAAAACCCCCAAACACACAAACATCCATAAAGAAACCAGCCAGAACACCCTAATAAAAAGCTAACAAACACCCAAAACATCCTAATGACCACCTAGCAACCAACCACAACAACCTAGCAACTACCCAGAACATCCTAGCAACAATCTAAAAAACAGATAAAACACCCTAACAACCATCTAGCAACTAGCAGAACACCCTAGCAAAAATCTAACAATCACCCAAAACACCCTAATGACCACCAAAACATCAAACAACCTAGCAACCACCATGAAAAAACTTGAAACAATCTACAGTAACAACCACCCAAAACACCATAACATCTATCTAACTAGCTAGAACATCCTAACTAACCACCATGCAAACAACCTGAACATCCTAGCAACAATGTAAGAACCACCTAAAACATCCAAACAGCAACCTAGCAACCAATCAGAAGACTATAGCAACCACACAGAACACCTTACCATCAAACGTCCAAAATAGCCTAACATCCACTCATCAACCAGCCAGAACAACATTACAACCACCTCAAACACCCTCACAACCACCTAGCAACTAACTAGAAGACCGTGATAATCACCAAAACATGCTAACATTCACCTAGCAACCAACAAGAACACCCTAAAAAGCACCAACAACACCCTGACAACCACCATTGCAACCAACCAGAATGTTAATCACTCTAAACACACTAGCAACAATTGAACAACCACTCAAAATACCCAACCACCTAACAACCAGCAAGTACACCCCAGCAACCACCCTGAATGCCTTAAAAACATTCAGAACACATAGCAATAATTTAATAACCACCCAAAATACCCTAACATCTACCTAGTAACCAGCCAGAACACCCCTTCAATCATTTTGAACACCTTAGCAATGATCTAAGAACACAAAACACCAGTTACAATAGCCTAACAACCACTGTGAACACCATAGCAACCAGCCATATCACCCTAGCAGCCACCCAGTAGCCCTACAACATTGTGTCATTGTGGTGATCTTTGCACAAACACTTCATCCATGGAAATCTGTAGCTGGTTTGTCATTTCTGACAGGCTGCCATATATATATATATATATATATATATATATATATATATATATATATATATATATATATATATATATATATATATATATATATATATATATATATATATATATACAGAATAGACTTGAGTTTGATCCATTTGCCCTGAGCTGCTACGCTATATTGAACACTCAAAAACAAAATCACAATAATGGCAGAATGCCTTGCATTAAACAAAGAATCACACCATAATTCACCCTTCAGAGCATCAGCACAAATGTGAAGTATGCAGTGTGTCCTCTTATCACATGCTCATGTGAACAGCATGGCAATCAGCTGATCTCTGCTACTGATGCCGCTGTTTCCAGCTCTGTTGCCTGGGTAACAGCATCACTCTGAGAGTGAAGGGGATGGGGTTGGGGGGTGGGGGGGATCACTCATCCATAATCTCCCATTAAACTACAGCATTAGATAAACTATACCATCATCAAATAAACATTACAGCCCTTCTACTCAGACCCAAGTACTTAACAAAAGCTATAAATCATCATTAGAAATGATGGACTGTGTTCATTCAAGATACATGTGTACTTTGTCATTTTAATGCATTGCATAAACGAGGAAGAAAAGGTAGTGATTAAATGGAGCAGGGAATCTCGGTTCGTCACTGTAGAGAAAACGGAAGGTCTTCAGCTGTAATTAACTGTAATTGAATCAAAATTACAATAACAGATGCTTTTCTTTAAGAGTGTTTTTTATGTTGGCTTCTAGGGTAAAATTGTTTTTGGTTATGAACACAATAAATATACTGTAACATATACTTATAATGAAAGTAAATCAATTCTTTGACAGGCTTCGGTGATCACTTTGACTATTACATTTCAATACATGAAGTTTTGCTGTTATTTTAATATACCCAAAAACTTTCTCTCCAAGCAATCAGACGTATGATTTTTCCCTGGTGGACACTTACTTGGGCACAAATATTCTCAAATAAATATATAAATGAATGGAATTGTAAAAAGATAATTTAAGTATGTTTTACAAGAAAATTAAAGTTTAGTTGTTTTACACTGAAAATTAGCTGTGCAATTTTCACTCATAAATTGCTAGTAAATTTGATAAACAATTACACAGAAACAACAATTTTGAAAAATAATAATATATTTAAAAAAAGAAATAGAATTTTCTTGTGAAACAGACTTAATCTTTATTCACAGCCTCAAAAAATATTGTTTTTTTCTCTCAAATTTTCATTTTAAATTCAATGTTACTTGACACTTCTTTGTAATTATTTTTTAAATCTTTCTGATTGAAAATTGTTTCAAAGTAGATCCTACTCTAGTTCGTTCTCTTCATTTACAGTTTTGATACTAATGAGCATATGATGCAAATTCAACCTGGTAAAACAAATAAAATCATCCTTGCATTTCCAACAATGGTGGTTCACTGGTCAGAATCACAGAACAATTCCTCATCGTTTGCTAATAAAAGCCACATCCATCCACGCACATAATATGCAGATAGTTCTATTCACTGATGGGGGTTTCTCAGCACTTTTAATTGCTAATTCACTTCAGATTGGTTTCCAGGGAAACGGTTACTATGGACTCACTATGACTGTCAGAGTTTATCGAGTTTTGTTACATGCTGCATCACATGATAGCAATAGACCATCAGAAAAAAACACACGCTGACTTACTGTAAAACATTAGAATATCACGATTTCTGACACGTGTTGTATTATATCTTACTGAATTATGCATTATATTATAAATGAATGTGGTTTATGCATATGCATAAGTGTTGCCATGGAGATGCAATTCCATGAAACCAGTAGAAAGGAGCTATATGAGCTGTCTTCTGTGTGGGTAGTTATGGTGACTTCTCTCTCTCTGTGTGTGCGTGTGTGTGTGAGAGAGAGTGGGTTATCCTAAAATCAACAAGAATGTGTGTATGAGGGGGCAGAATGTGAGAACATGTGCTTGAACGTGTGTGTGTGCGTTATTCATGCACTTGTGCAAGAAGGAACGGCAAACATTTCCCGCATAGAGCATAATTACCGTAAGTGAGTTGAGATTCAGACACAATCTGAAGTGCAGCCAACCTGCGCCTACCCTTGACAGCTCAGCATATGATCTAACAGAGGCAAACACCCACCACTATCCTCTCCCTCAGAAGCCTGAACCAAGAGCATTTAGAGCACAAAAATAACCTTCACAGCTGTATCCCAGGGAGCCCTTTAACATCTAAATGTACAGCCGGATTGCTGTCAAGGCCTGTGTGAGAATACATGCTTTCTAGTTTACCTGTAGGATGAGCTGTGCAACTTTAGCCTGTACTGTCATGTTTGCGTAATGATTTAGTTTATTCTTCTTAATACGTTTACAGATCTAAATGCATATTCTCTAAATGTATAGTTCTGGTGCTGGATGCTAATTGATTCGTTTACCAGTAAACAACTATGACAAAAAACACCTTTTAACCAGCCACTGTATGACTACAGCTCCCCTAGAGGGCAACTATTTCAAATGTCAGGCACAATATCTTTCAGCGTAAATTACATGTACTAAATGAAATCATGTTTTAATGTAAGTGTTTATTTTTTGAATTTCTTGGCAGATAAAAGCAGAAAAGGCTGCACTTAAGCACAGCGAGCCAGCCGAGCTTGGACTTACATACAGCCTTTTGAGTTTAAGGTTACATTTATTAAATCACATGTCTGTACCAGCTAAGTATGGAAGCTTATGTATGCAACATAAAACAAAATCATAGATAAATAATAATAATTACGATTATGTTATGATACAGTAAGTCATAATGAAATAAGGTATAACTTTAACTGACATAAGTCTAAATTATGATACAAAGAGTAATAATTATGACATTAAAAGTCAAAATTATCAGACACTAAATCAAAATTATAATGTATGAAGAAATTGAGCGTGAGCGTAGGTTGGAAGTTGAGTAAACATGCTGAGTGCTTGCTAGTCCTGTCTCGTCCGCTTTACTTTTAAATTATACTGCTAGTTACCACAAATTGGCGCTGAGGCCAATTTATGAAAATCTGTTTTGGTCGCAAAGATGGCTGCTGCCAATGTGATTTCCCATGTTTTTTTTTTTTTTCTGATGGAAAAATCAGGAAGAGTACTGACCTCAGAGGGCCAAATCGTGGCAGTAATCTTGGACTCTTTTTACGTTGCTGCATATGGATGAACTGCTTTCTGCTTCTAAAGGTTCTGCTGTCTTTACTACTCTTGAACTGACTGATGCTTACTACCAAGTGCCTCTGCACGAGGACAGCCGTGACCTCACAGCCTTTATTACCCATGATGGCCTATTCCTTATGGATTAGCTTCAGCACCTCCACATTCCAGAAGACGATGACCATCATCCTTGAGGGCTTATCAGGGGTCGAAAATTATCTGGACGATATTATCATCCATTAACGTGACATATCTTTGCATGACAAAACACTATAAATGGTTTTACAGTGCCTACAAGCTGCTGGGTTACAACTCAATAAAGACAAGTTTCTGGCAAACCAGCCTGCTGTTTTTAGGACATACAGTGTTAGCAGAGGGCCTTTGTCCTGATGAGTCACGAGTACAGACAATGCTCCATGCCCTTGTAACTTCTGATGCATCTACTTTGCGTTCCTTACTTAGACTTATGTCATGGTACAGTAAGTTCATTCCTGATTATGCCACTGTTGTAGCTCCAGTGCACGCATACGTACAAGCTCCAAATGGATTCAGCTGGTCAAAAGAGGAGATAAAAACAGACTAAATTAAAACATTTCCTAGCCCTTCTTTAGCATTATTTGACCCTGCAATGCAAACCATTGTCTCCACAGACACTTCTGATTATTGTCTTAGTGCCATACTTTTCCCAGTTCAGTGCAGATGGTATTCGACGTACTGTAGCCTTTGCTTCCTGCATGCTGCTGAGTGTAAATATGCCACAGTAGAAAAGGAAGCATTAGCATGAGTGTGGGCAGTTGAGAGGTGGCATAGTTATCTATGGGGCCACTGTTTCACTATACGTACAGATCACCAGGCTCTGACAACCCTGTTACCACTAAAGGTGTAGGCCGTGCTGGACTTCGTGTAGCAAGGTGGTCTGCACGTCTCATGTCTTTACATTATGATTTGGTATACCGTCCAGGTTCCCAAAATGCTCCTGTTGATTATCTGTCAAGTATGCCCTTACCTGCTTTTCCCACAGACAGTGCTGTTGCTTTAGCTCAGGGTGATGATGTGGATGAGGAGTTTACTGCTTTTCTGACAGCTACCCCCAATTCTTACAATAGTCATCGGTATTCAGTCTCCATGGCAATCCATTTAGCATAGATACTGACAACGGCATTCTGTTTACATCTGCTGCCTTCGCTGCTTTTCTGGAAAAACTGAATAACACCACTGGCACCATGGTACCTTTCTCTACTATCCAGCAGCTAATGCTGCTGTAGAGAGGTTTAACTGTGTGCTCAAAGACTATGTCCAAATGGCCATCCAGCAACATCTGCCATGGAAACCTGCCGAAACTGAATTCTTGCAAGTTGACTGTGCCACTCCGCATGCTGCAACTGGTTCACCAGAAGGGTTCACCAAAGGGTTACACGGGACGGCTGCAACATAAAATTAAACTGTATACTGATGCCAAGCGTGCACACACTCCTTGCTTTCAGGAAGGGGGTAAAGTGAGATCGCAACCATCTGTATGTTCCTAAGGGACACAGGAAGTTCACGGATCCACTCACAGTCAACAAGAAACTGGGGGTGGGAACATATGTTCTGAGCGATGGGAAAACTTGGAATGCTTCCAAACTCACTGCATTCCCATGCACAACATCAACTCCTGCTGAGAACCCTGTCAGTGTACCAATATTCCTACCCTTAGACCTAAACTTAATATTCACAAACCTAGTTGGTTAAATCACTATGTTCCTTAGATCTGATGTATTGCATGCACTGTGTCTGCATAGCTTATGCTACCAAGTTGTGCTATCCCGACTCAGTAAGTTCTAATAATACAGAATTTTTACAATCTGTACCATTGCTGTTATTAAATATGATTTACAGTGTTATATACTAGAGAGTTTAAGGTTGAATGGTTAAATGAATGAGATGACTGGTTCAGATTAATAATTAGTAGATTAGCAATTTTTATTGAGGCCTATAGTTACCCCACTAAGTATGTTATATGTTATATGTTAAAAAGGGGGAAAATGTTGTGTTCATGTCTAACATTGCATTGTTACTATAATTTTGAGAGAGTAAATACTGTAGTGTTGTATGTCTACGAACATGATGTAATGACGTGAAGTGAAGTGAAAGTGACATATAGCCATGTATGGTGACCCATACTAGGAATTCATGCTCTGCTTTTAACCCATCTAAAGTGCACACACACAGCAGTGAACACACACAACGTGAACACACACCCGGAGCAGTGGGCAGCCATTTAAGCTGCGGCGCCCGGGGAGCAGTTGGGGGTTCGGTGCCTTGCTCAAGGGCACATCAATCGTGGTATTGAGGGTGGAGAGAGCACTATACATTCACTCGCCCCACCCACAATTCCTGCCGGCAGGAGACTCAAACTCACGACTCGATTGCGAGTCCGACTCTCTAACCATTAGGCCACGACTTCCCCACGTGAGTGTAGGTTGGAAGTTGAGTTAACTTGCATTTTTAAATTAAACTGCTAGATACTGCAAACCATTTCGAACTGTACTTGCTGTGCACTTCACCCCAGCACAACCCACCACACACCACATTTTATATATATATATATAAAAACTGTGGTGGGGTGAAGTGAATTCATGAGTCTGGAATGGAATGAGTGCCGCACATAAATGCTTACAACTACTACCAATTCGCTCTTGGCAGAATTGATGTTGTTGCAGCACCGGTTTTCACCAGTAGAGCTCTCACTGCTTTGTGAACTGTAATGCAGCGTGATCAGATCTTTATTGGTCAGGCTGAACATCAAACTCATACTCTCCAAGACAACAAACGTATTAAACACCAGAAGTGAAACCCAGAAAGTATACTCACAAAGACCCAGTTAACCACACTGAGGTGTATCTCACTCACTAGCGCTAACACTGAGCTGTTGTCGCAGTCAATTCAACATTAAAGATATTACCACCGAGCCACAGAAAGAAAAAAGACAATAAACACAAGAAAAGGCCTGCAGTGCATATGTGTGTGTGTGTTCAGGTCTCCGCTGGCCAAATCTGAGGCCAAATCTTATTATCAGAGTATAATTGCTTGGCTTGAAATTGCCTCCTGCAAAATGCCCATTCAAAACAACCACAATAAGCTATTTACTGTTATTACTTTGAAGCAGCTGTTGCCATGGCAGCAACGGTTATTTTTGGATGGAGGCTGACTGTTATAAAGAGGCCAGATTTGCCTGAGAATATTTTTAATGTGATAATTCTTCTTCGGGAAAAATGATAGATGCTGATTGTTTGATTAATGTCTCTTTACAGAGGTGAAGCGCGCGTCTGTCAAAAGCTTGATGCCATGAACGTGCGCCTGCCTGGTTTTATCAGATAAAATGGTTTGCCTCTCAACACGAGTACGACTTCTTTTTGTCGTAACTCCCCAGAGGCACATTTTGTTGCTCAGAGGTCATTCTTTCATTTTCTCATGAGGTTTAATAGAGTTCTCAATTAAGTTTCTGTGAAGCTGCAAGATGTTTCTTCTCAAATTTATTTGGAGGAATAAAAATAGACGTGAAACAATTGTTGACGTACATTAAAAACTAAACTAAACTGTTTGGGCTAAATAACTAAATACAGAAAACTTGTTTTGTGTGCATTGGCTGTTCATTTAAACAACAACGGCTTTTTTGGTGGCCTGAAAATCTGATTCAGAGTGCAAGTTTAGAGATATATCTAGATATATCTGTGAGTAAGCTACAAAAACGCAAATTCGTGGAAATTGTGACATTTTGCACATGCGAGTTCAGTCAAAGAGAAAGACAAGACAATACGATGTTTCATGATTCGTTAGCAATTTTTGAAAGAAATTTTCTGTTCATGTTTTTTTTTTTTTTTTTTTAATACAGCCTTTAAATGAGAATAAATCCCAGCACTCATTAACTCACATGCTGAAATGAAAAATATAGAAATAAGGATCATTTAAAGACACACGGATGTTTTGTTCATACATTACAGATGTGTATGTTTATTTTTTTCTCTTTCCTCATTGGACCGAGAGCAATGACATCATCATTGCCAGATCACAGGCACCTGTTCATCAGTTCTGAAGTAGTTTTCTTGCATAGGGCAGTAAGTAAATAATAATAATAATAATAATAATAATAATAATAATAATAATAATAATAATAATAATATACACTACAAAACACTGATTGTATTTTTTCTGAATTTTTATAAATAGACATTCAGTTAATTATATGAGTTATATACAAAGGAAGTGGTGTGATTATTTTCCCCCCTCCAGGTCGAAGTTTGACAAATGAATCCAAATGAAATCCATTTCCCACTCAATAGCTGTTAGTCCCTCTTTTTGTGTTACATCTCTCTTCTTTTTTTGGGATCCATCCAGAGGAAGATTATGGATATTTGTTCTTATCACAGCCAACATGATGAATTCTGTAGGGCATGAATAAACACAATCTCTCTGTCTTTCTGTCTCCAGTTATACAGGATGAACTCAAGTTTATCAGTTTAGACAGCTACTGGCCTCGAGACACTCTCACCCGCTCTGTGGAGGCTTTAGAGTGGCAATACAAATGACTTCCTCTCTGCATTCAAAAAGTCTTATAAAAAAATTCATTGTGATAATAATTAGATAATAACGGATCACAAAGTGGTTTTGCAGATTAAAGAAAGACAGAAAGAAACTGAATTCAAAACGTAAGTCTGCTGAAGTTCCTTTTCTAGATGCATGTGGTGCACGCAACTCTGAATCTGTGTTCACAGGATTCACTCTTATAATAGCGCGGCCACTAAGAACCAATAAAGGTTTTGCAGTCTGATGCCATAGAAGAACCTTAGAAGAACAGGTCATATTTCATCAAAAGAAAGAAATGTAGTCATTATGATTTTTGTGTGATATCCACGAAAATCGTGTGCTGCAATGCAATACAATGCAAGCATAAAAAAAAAAAATAAATAAAATAAAATAAAATATATATATATATATATATATTATTAATACATTAAATATTTATAAATTACATTTATTTGTACTGACTTTTTCAACTCATGCTGACGTTAGTAAAAAGAATGATAATAAAACTAAATAACAGTAATATAATGATAATCACCATAAGAGGAATACAAAAATAATAAATAAAAATGATTACAAAATAATAATAATAATGGATGAATGAATTAATAAAATGTTAGGATATACGGTGTTGTTTATAGGCACTTTTATCTAAAGTGGCTTACAAAAGAGGAACAAAAATGCATCACAATTACAGCAGAAATAATGGCTAAGTGCAAAAAAAATATGAAAGGTCTTAAAAATAGGCTTAATTTTCTTGATGCAAAATTTTATTTCTTATTTTTTCCCCTTTGCTATTGAAGTTAATGTGACCTGGAAATGTTTCCCTGGCTTGTTGAAATCTCCAAATGACCATGCAGCAACTCGAGATCCACATACAGTCGTTGTACCTTAGATGAACTTCATCTTTGAAACTTTTGGGTTTTCCTTAAGGGTACTGGTGTGCTCAGTACAGGCCAGGACATTTCCGGTCTCTAGGCGTCTCAAGTAAGAGGTCTAATAGCAATGCCTGTATTTGGCTCAGTGGAGCAAAAGAGTCTTCTGTGTTTAAATGATAAGCTGTTGGTGTGCTGGTGGAGATGCGTTGAGGCAAACGGCCCGTGGGACTACTTTGGACTACTTTGATGATGTTTTTATTACCTTTCTGGACATGGACAGTATACCGTACACACAGCTTCAATGGAAGGACAGAAAGCTCTCAGACTAAATCTAAAATATCTTAAACTGTGTTCCAAAGATAAACGGAGGTCTCACGCGTTTGGAACAACATGAGGGTGAGTTATTAATGACATAATTTTCATTTTTTCGGTGAACTAACCCTTTAAATATGGCTAACTGTGAAACAAGCAATATTCAATTAGTTAAAATGAAGGCATATTGTATTTACTGATATTAAATATATAAACCTGGTTATTGTGTATAAAACACATACAGTTTATTAGTCTTATTAAAGCAATACCTGTGACATTTACAGTATGAGTGACAAATGTGCATCACTTACATTTTTTAGTTTGTGTTAAAATTGCATGATCCAAATGGATGCAAATGTTATATGCAGTTCAAATACACCTTCAATTTAAGCCTAAATAAATAAAATAACTTTAAGCCTAAATGCAAAACTATAGCTCAAGTTTGCTCTTATTTCAACTGAGGCTGGAAATTGGACTGAAATACACATGCATGAACTCATATTTTTGTGTGTATAAATGCATATAAACACGTATTTATCATTCTGAATGGGAAATATTGTTAGAGAGTGAGAACAATATACAGAACCATTAAAGTGGCAGGTTAACGAGGTATGTGTGATGGAGGATGAACGTACAAAGTCAATTTCACACTAGGCTGAGTTCCCGGGGAAGTCAGACATTTTGATCACTCCATCATGCTACTGATAGCCTGCACCAAACACACACACACATGAAAATTCATCCATCTTCTACTCACTCTTGATTCATCGATGCATGTCTTCCAGTTCCCAACAGTCAGCAGAAGTGAGAAAAAAAGTGTTTATTATGTTTGAAATCTGGATATTTGTCTTACAAAATGCATGGATTCACTACAGGGGGCCTTTATTCACCCCAGGAGCCGTGTGAGGAACATTTTATTTTGTGCAGCCTTTATTTCACGACTTCTGAACTTTGAAAAACAAACACCCGCTTACCCTACTGAAAGACTTGAAAGAGCAAGGACAATTTTTTATTTAATTTCATTGGATTATCCTGAAAGATAAGGTCACATACACTTAGGATTCTTCTAGGGTGAGTAAAAGATGGACAAATTTCCATTCTCGGGTGAACTAACCCTTAAACACAGACTGAGAGTGAGAAATTAATATGCAGTAGTATTCAAATTTTCAACACTGACCCTGAATGGCCTACCATTTAAAAAATGTTGATTTATACTGTACAATTGGATACTGTATCCCATAATTAAATAATCATATTTTAGCCAAATCCTGAGATAACTAAATGTCTTTTGCTTATGTAACCATGTAAAATATTGAGGATGCATTATCGGATTTCTGTCTTGCTTTCCTGTGACTTAATTTTCTCATATTCTAATCACTCACTATTCCTTTAATATTTATTTGATAAAAAATACAGTAATATTGTGAAATATTAATACAATAAAAAACTTGTTTCTATTTGAATATTTTATGTATAAAAGTTTGTGTAAAAAAAAAAAAAAATGTATAAATAAAAAATTACCAGTAGTGTATATATATCTGTATATTCATATCGCACTTAGAAATCCAAGAGAAGACAAGTAAAAATATAAAAAAAAAAGAATAAAAAGAATAATACAAATATTAATAATACATGGTCTTTCAGGTCTTCTGTTTTAAATACAAAAGGCAATATACAGTATATAATGAGTATGTAGTAAATATTATGCTTTTTAAAATGTAAAATGTTTTCTTTTTCTCTTTGATCAGTAAATTCAAAAGCCTTCTTTATACATTTATGCTGGTGACAGTGTGATAGAGGGAGAGCAATGTTAATGATTCATTAGATGAACTGTGCTGCTTCGTTAACATGTGGAGTGATAGTCGAGATTTCTAATCAGTGAGACTGTCTCTATCTCCATATTCACTTGCACACAGGCATACCAGCACATCCACAGTCATGCATGTATTTATGTAGACACAGGTCTAAGAATACACATGCACATGTGTTGTAAGTTATCAAATAATCATTTAATAAATGTAATAGATTCAATTAAATGAAACAAGTTTGTGCCATATATGTTTTTTTTTGTTGTCATATTTTAACAGAATGGTGGAATGGATTCAAAAGCTGTCTTCTAAGATCACCCCAAAAATCACAGAATCATCTCCAGCACACCTATACTATACAGCAAAACTCCTTGAGTCAAATAAATCAAACTTTAAAGGGAACGTTCACCCAAATGAACTCGCCTTCATGCTGTTCCAAACGCGTATGACTTGCTTTCTTCTGTGGAACACAAAAGGAGATTTTTGGTATATAAATGAACATCGTAAATAATACAGGCTCTTTGTTGGGATTTGTGGCTCTATTAAAAACATTTAGCATCCAAGGAACCATTAGAATGCACAAAAGGGTCTTTATAGTGCAAAAAGGTTCTTTAGAACTATTAAAAATATATTTTAAGACACATTTTAACATCCTTTTGGAGTGTAAAAAAGGTTATTTGGGGTATTAAAGGGTTTGCCACACTAAGAATTTTTTTTTTAAGCAACTTTCACTAGATCTTTGGGGAAGAAGAAATAGTTATTCTATGGCATCACTGAGAAACCCCCTTTTTAGTCTGTCAAGCACCAAAAAGCACAAAAAAGCAGCATAAAAGTAGTTCATATTTTAACATTTAAATGCTCTATATTTAATCTCCTAAAATCATAGAATAGCTTTGTTTGATAAACAAGCAAAAACTGAAATCATTGATAAACTCTTCTTCCATATCTTATATGGAATAACACGATTAAAAAATTATAATGCAAAAAATGACAACAGCTAACACAAAGCTATCATATGACTTTACCAGATGTCTATTTTATGGTGCTTTTTTAGATCACTCTTGGACTTTGACATCAAAAATTCTACTGAAAATGTTCTTTTATTGTTCCGTGGCAACATTTTTGAGTCATATATATATTATTATATTTTTTGGGGGATAATGAAGACCTCAACCAATCACAGTTAAAATCCATACAAAAACAGCCCTATGTGGATCGGTGGAGGTTTTCATCATCTTTTGGCTCTTGTATGACAACATCAGTCTATTTAACCCTCTAACTGTTCTAAATGACTGCAGAACCATCTGGCCCCTGTGCGGTTGCCACGGCACCAGGCTCCAGGGGGCCTTTAGGCACATGCTGTGTGCTTCTAATGGTGAAACTCCTTCCCTATGTCACACTTCCTTTTTTATAGCAGAGAATGTATCAGCTATAAGATGAAAAAAAATACTGCAATAATGAAAACGAAACCCAAATTGAACTGAACGGAAAACAAGCCATTCAACTTCAAAAACAAAAAGAGAAAATCATCATTGGTGCTTTAACAACTTAATTTGTAACAACAAAAAATCTTATTGTCTCTTTAAAAAATATAAAAAACATGCATATGTGTTTTTCACCAATCAGGACACGCTCAGTTCCAACATTTTCTCTCGGCGATAGAACACAGGATAGATACCATTCATGCCTGATAGTCTACATACTTGATGTGGTTTAAAATTAGATTTCATCACAACTGAAAGAAATACGTTGTGTATTATGTCAGAAATATGTCGTCTTGGCAGACATCTGCATGGTCAGTTCAGAGCTGTTGGGTTTCTGAAAATTCCAGTTTTCCAAATGAAGGATTTTTTTCCCCAGAAGCGTCTCTATGTAAAAAATAATAATACTAATAATCTATATTATTATACACTAAACAACCCTGGTATTTATTTTTCTATCTATTTAGTGGCATTGTTCCTCCTGACTGGAAATATGGCTATTCAAAAAGACAACAGATAAATCAATGATTCATTCCAGTGAGATTGCTTGTTTTTTTTTTTAAATTTAATTATTTTTACTTATTATAATATATCCACATGCTTAATCTTATGTATGGCCCTTTTTTATAAAAAAAAAGAAGAAGAAAAAAAGAAAAAAGTTGTAATATTGTTTCACCCAGATAATCTCTTCTGTGCGCTTGTGCAGTTTTGTCTGCAGTCATATACTGTAATTAAGTTTCTTGGAATTGCTTGTTAATGTAATCCTTAAGATGGCTCTTTATTCATCTGAGTTGTAGAAAAAAAGGTACAAATATCCAAGCCTGTTCTCGTTAGCCTCCTTTTGCCTCCATGGTGTCTTTGGATAAGTAAACCACCCAGTACACCATGTTGAATGCCCCAAAGGACACTGGGAATAAAATACGTGCATATTCATCGATCTTGCTGGCTCCTCCGGCTGGAGGAGTGGCAGGTTGAGGTGCAGGCTTGGTTTCTTTCTTTTTAATATTCTCTAATTTAGGCCCCAGGAGATGATGAAGAGGTGCGGCGCCCGGAGTTGCAGCGGGCGATGGTTTCTCTGGAACTGTTGGCGTAGAGGGCGGGGCAGGCAGTGTTGTCTTGGACGCAGAGGATGAAGTGGCTGCATTTGATTGGCTGGCAGAACTGGGGCTGAGACGTGATTGGCTGGAAAAACTGCTGGTGCCCTCTGAGGTGAAGGATGATTGGCTGGTCAAGGTCGGTTTGGATGTGGCTGCTCCGCTCTTGCTAGACTTTTCGGTTCTTTGGGTCTTCTTAGAGTCTGGTTGAGACTGAACATTGGAGGTGACACGTTTCCGCAGGTTGCCATTAGTATCTGAGTTTTGCTGTTGGGTAAATTGGAGAAAAGGTAACTATAATGCACAACAGACAACTGTCAATAATGCTGTTCAAGTTGAAAATAATAGAATTAGTTATTGAAAAAAGCATGGATTTCATTATTTACATACTTAGTTCAAATAGTTCAGGCAAAAATGTAAATTGTATTTAAATGTACTCACCTTCAGGTCTTCCAAGATGTATATGAGCTTGTGTTTTCATTTGAACAGATTTGGAAATGTTTTGCATTACATCACTTGATCATCAGTGGATCCTCTGCAGTGAATGGGTGCCGTTAGAATGAGAGTCCAGACAGCTGATAAAAACATCACAATAATCCACAAGTAATCCACACGTCTGTAGTCCGTTGTTTTAACGCTAACGTCGCTTCTGGCCGAAATACAAGTCTGTAATCCATAACAACGCTTCCTTGATTGTGATGTTTTTTATCAGCTGTTGGGACTCTGATTCTGACGGCACCCATTCACTTCAGAGGATCCATTGGTGAGCAAGTGATCTAACAAACAAGTTTGTTTTGATAAAGAAACAAACTCCTCTACATCTTGGATGGCCTGAGGGCGAGCACATTTTTAGAAAAAGTTCATTTTGGGCTGAACAACACTGACAGTAACTTTAAAATCTTAAAGCAAACAAAGGTACAAAAATAACACTTTGTCTTCTGTAATATGAAGCAATATAAAATCAATTTATTGTTTAATAATATTTTCAAAAGACTGCATTTCCACATCTGAGCTGCCAAACCTTTATTTTAATGAGAAGACACGTAAGAAACTTGTATCGTAATCACGTAATCAAACTGGTCAAATCAAAGCACATTCATAACCCACTTGACAAAGACCATTTTATTACAGCCAAAAGAATACAACTTTTTTATGTACACAAATAATATTTCATGCAGTGAGCATGTGTCTGTAACGAGCAAATGAACAGACGTCATGCTTGCAGTAACGTTCAGGGCTGTAAGGAGCTTTTATGATCAGATGGTTTGCTCTTTGTGGGTGTATGGAGGAGGAGGGTGGAGCTATTCTATAAACAGCTTTTTCATATAAACAAGCACAAGAGAGATGAGTTCACTCAGTGTGTGTGCTCTTGTTTTAGTGACATATGCAGGACACAACTCTGTATAATGACAGACGGTTTTTATACTGTACAAACTGTATATTCCATGGCCCTACACCAAAAATGCCATTTTAAAATATATTCAGATTGAAAACAGTTATTTTAATTTGTGATAATATTCAACAATATAACTAATAAATAATAATTTATAAATGGGACTTCTTTAAATGAATAAATAAAATCAGGACACTGTAAATCAGGATATATATATATCATATATCATGTATCATTATTTTTCTCACTGGACCTGATAACCCAGTTTCACCCTGATATTTTTCACCATTTCCTCTGAGAAATGAACAGTTGGCAAAGTGTAATTGGTGTCTCGTGGTGTGTGGAAAATATGTTAGCGCAAGCTGTGAGGAGAGACAGAAAGAGACTTATACACAGCTCTGAGAGATGTAAACGTTGTCCAAATTCCTGTACCTTCATAGTATTTAATATTTTTGATAAAGATCTTAACTTCTCTGTTGAAAAACATTCTGTGCATATTGTATATAAATCTGCCATGTTGTTAAACAAGAGCTTACTTTTTTAAACTATAAGAAACACATTTCTTGGTAACTACAGTAACTACAGTCACCTACACTTAAAGGTCCTATGACATGAAAATGTCACTTTCTGAGGTTTTTTAAGATTAATATGAGTTCCCCTAGCCTGTATACGGTCCCCAAGTTTCTAGAAATTTGAATCGGTGTAAATCGAGATTTTTCTATCTTTCTCTGCCTTTGAGAAAATGGAAGCTCAATCAGGATGATCTTGAATCTCCTCGTTGAAATCTGTTATTTCAATTGTGATTTAACTACAGAGAGCGATCAAGGAAAGCTCGCTTTTTTTCCGGAGCTGTTACACATCGCGAGTATATCTGCACACTTGCCCAAACTGCCGTTACAATGAATGACACTGTTATGCTGCACAACGGAGCTCTAACTGTATTCATGTGTTTGCTGTTAGCTGTGGTGAAAGCATTTTGTGAGATAACGTGTTGCAATAATGACGAGATCACTGCATCCACGCGATAAACAGACTCTGTCTACTCAATGCTCATCACTGCAGCCTTTCATGTGATGGGAAAAGATTGAAATTTTTTTTATATAATCCACACTTCCACGATTCGTTAATCTCGTCGGTTGTAATAGTAAAAAAATAAAATAAAAATAATATATATATATATATATATATATATATATATATATATATATATATATATATATAACGTTATATTTGAGAGGGGTTCCACATGAACGCATTTCAAATGCAAAGATGTCAGCCAATCACAACAGTTGTGGTTTACTCGGAGTCTCACAGCAGACACGCCCCTTCAAACAGAGCATTCAAGCCAGAGGGCTAATATCAGGATCTAAAAATGCTTTTTATTTCTAAATTTTAAATGTAAAAATCATACTAACAATATAAGTACACCTAAGAGAACATTAAAAAGCATAGTATCCATGTCATGGGACCTTTAAAAAGAACCTCCTGGTTTACACATATTTCACAACTCCACTCCAATGGCCCAATGTGTCAAATTCAAATCTCAGCAGATGTAGTACTCGGACACAGGGATTAAACATGATTTCTAGGATTAAACCCATAATGCTGAGTTCATGTCATTTCCCTGATCATTCGTATATTTTACTTGTCTTTTGTTTACTTTGTTTTGTCTCACTTTTCTGTCTTTTTAGGAAAAGAACCGTGCTGACCATGTGATGTACGTACAAAGACTTAAATTGATCCATATTAGGATTTCTTCTTAAATGTTACTTAATGGGTATATATATATATATATATATATATATTTTATAGAGTATTTTCAAAAGTAATGTATTCCTATGATGCAAAATTATGCATCATAACTCCTGGCTTCAGTGTCACATAACTCTTCATTAATCATTCCGATTTATGCTGATTTGGAGATCATTTATTGTCAGTTATTACTGGTGCTAAACTATAAATAATGGTTATTATTATCAATGTTGAAAACAGTTGTGCAGATTCATATTTTTGTGGAAATGGTAAATGGACTGCATTTATATAGCGCTTTCAACAGACCACATGGCCATCCAAAGCGCTTTACAATTTGCCTCACATTCACCCATTCACACACTCATTCATACACCGACTGCGGTGTCATTTATTCAAGGCGCCATCCAGCTCGTCGGGAGCAGCTGGGCTTAGGTGTCTTGCTCAAGGACACCTTGACACTTGGTCAGGTGGAGCCGGGGATTGAACCACCAACCTTCCGGTTTGAAATATTAATCTTTTTTAACTTTTTTAAAAGTCACCTTTGAGCAATTTAAGGCATCCTTGGTAAATAGAAATATTAATTAACTAATGATAGGGTATCAATTTCCACAACAATATGAAGCAGCACAACTGTTTTCAACATTCATAATAATAAGAACTGTTTCTTGAGCAGCAAATCAGAGTATTATTATGAATTCTGAAGGATCATGTGACACTAAAGACTGGAGTAATGATGCTAAAAATTCAGCTTTGCATCACAGAAATGAATTAAATTTTAAACTGTAATAATATTTAATTAGCTTCTGATTAAATAAATACAGCCTTGGTGAGAATAAGAGACTTCTTTCAAAAAAAAGAAAAAAAAAAAAGAAAAAAAGAAAAAAAAGAAAAGTAGTTTGTAAAAACTATCTATGAAATTATGAAGCAGCACTGAAAACATGTTGTAAATTCCCAAACTGGATTATTTGTAATGTTTATAAAGTCGAACGTACAGTTCATGCTATGCTGAGCTCAACGACTGAGTCATACGAGCTCTGTTAACCTGCATCTGTCAGACTTTCACATTCACCGTAAAGATTCCCATCCTTACTCGGCTAATAAAAATGTGTGTTATGAGGAGCAGAAGATAGAGAGGGAGAAGAGTTACTGGTGATTTTAGAGTCTTACAGAGAGCCACCATTAGATAAGGTACATTAACATATTTAACAGCCAGTAGAAATAAATGACATAAAAACAGGCCCGAAATACATCACATCAACAGTTAGAAAGACACACTTTCACTAAGTCTCACAGCTGTCAGCATGTGCCACTTCTAATCCGGCATCTCTGCTTATGCACAATATCCCAGCAAAAGATGAAATCCACAGCTCTCTCATTATGCTGTCCTTTCAGTTGAAATTAAAATAACATTCAGTTTGCAGAAGTACCATGATGAAACTCTAGCTATGAATGGTCATCATACAATGCAAAAAATTAAATAAATAATAATAATAATACTTCCTTTCTCCCTCCCTTTTCTTTTTAAAAGCATATTGCTTTTACACATCATACTTTTTAATCTATACCAATAAAGTTAATTGAAAAAAAGTTATACATTAAAGTTAACTATTTATTGCAGTGGTGATAACCTGAATGCAGAATGTGCTGTCATGACAATAATGCAAAAAATGTAATAAAATAATTAATGACTTATGAAATAGATTTCCTTTTCTTTTTGCAAAATTAAAAATATAAATTTTAGTCTTATTTGGTACAATACATAAAGCATCAATTACATGAATTACAAATGAATTACAAAACCTAATGCACATTTTGTTGCACCAGACCTGGAAAATCCTTTCTTCTTTTAATGTATGTATGTATGTGTGTGTATATATATATATATATATATATATATATATATATATATATATATATATATATATATATATATATATATCAAATGTATTTTTATGCTTCTAAGTATCAGTAAGAAGGAATCTTTCTATAGGACTTTTTTTGATGTACAGCATAACATTTCACACACTTTGAGACATGGCAAATTTAAAAGCAAGAACTATGTGTTTTATAATGTATATTTAGTCTCTGTAATGTGTGTAACATCATCTCACCTGTAGAACCTCCTCTGTGTCTTTAGCTTTGCCTGACCGTGTGGAGCTCTTGGCGGCGGCTGCGGCCTGTTTTCTCTTGGCTCTCTCTGCCTGAACGTTGGTGAGGTAGTTCACAGCTGCAAACTCGATGAGAGCAGAGAAAACGAAAGCGAAACACACAGCGATGAACCAATCCATGGCAGTGGCATACGAGACCTTGGGCAGAGAGTGCCGAGCGCTGATGCTGAGGGTCGTCATTGTGAGAACAGTGGTGATACCTGTTAGAAAAGCATATTAAAAATATTAATTACAATAACTAGTAGCAAATGTTACTAAATTGTGAGTGTACAAGCTTGAACATGAATGTGTGTTTATGGTTGTGTATTATAAAAATGTGTGTGAATGTATGCATACTCATGACCTGTGAACCGCTTTATATGATGTGCTTTTTAAAATGAACATAGTCTGTAATGAATTGATATGAGCATACAGCTTTTAATGGTAATTTCTACTAAATGATTGTACAAAATATTTATTGCTTTCAACCAGGTAAAAATACTTCACCTCTGACTGCAAATCATAAATGTAAACAAACAGTTTGAGAATCACTCTAATAGTCCATAAGTGTCCATTAGCTATTATACCTTTATTCTCTTCTCTTTCATATCTATGTCTCCCTCTGGAGTGCTTTAAAACTGACCACCATACAACAATGTAATTTGTTGAGAGTTTAACATCAAGTTAAGTTGATGAGGAAAACAATTAGTGCTTCATCAGTTGACCACAAAAGTCCATGCCATTAGGCCAACAGAAGCAATGGGTTATAAAGACACAATAAGGCACAATGATGCAGTAATTGAAAAAATACACTCTATAGAAAATTAAAATTGTGTTATCATTTACTTAGCTTTAGTCATTCCAAACCTATATGAGTTTCTTTCTTTCTTTTTTTTTCTACTGAACACAAAATAAAACACCAAACAGTTGATGGTAGCCATCAGGCAGCAAGGAAGTCGACCGGAAGTTGAAGTCGGCCGCGTGCCGCCATCTTTTAGCAGAACTTCACTTGGATTAGCATCCCATTGACATCACATTCATTTTGGCGTCACTTTGACAGCTAATTACTTTACATCTGAGGTGTTTAAAGACTCCATTTGTCCATTATTTATTTCTAAAGATACACGACAATGTATAAAGGGCTCCATTACCTTCTATGTTACATTATGGCCCCATAGAAACAGTTTTTGCAAAAATAGGCTAACAATTGCGTCATAACCACTCGACTCTCTGTCACACAGTACAGAAATTACCGTACAGACAGGAGAAGAAGCTCGCAGGCAATTAACTTAATATGGCGTACTGGCGTTATATTTTAATATACTATACAAAGTAATTAATCAGAATACTTCTGCTTACTGACGCCAAAGAACTCCCGCTCAAGCTCGCCATCTCTGCAAGATTAACGATGGCAGTTTGTACGCACAGCTACTAGAAGATTTACATCTGTCAGACAGGTTGCTGATGTCATCAAGCTTAGTTTGAGTCAGAAACGGAAGTGCTAAAAATCGCTAAAAATGGGCTTCACTTGTCTCAATTGAGTTCCAATGTGGTCGCTGTGTCCATTTCTTTAACTGTCTATGGTAGCCATTGACTACCATAGCATTTGTATTTCCTACTATGAAAATCACTGGCTACCAGCAACAGTTTGCTTTCCAATATTCTTCCAAATATATTCTTCTGTGTTCACCAAAAGAAAAAAAATCTCATCTGGATTTGGAAAAACATCAGGGTAAGTAAATGATTTTAATTTTTAGGTAGACTATCCCTTTAAAGTCTTCATGAAATGGTATGTATTCACAACCAATTTTAGACCCATAACCAGTTCACCTGATACCGATACTTTTATTTTTTGGTACTTGCCGATACCAAGTACCGATACCGATATTTTTTATTTAAAATGTTGGCATAAAAATAAGTTATACATTGTTCATATAATGTTTTATTTTATTTATTTATTTTTATTTTTATTTTTTACAAACGTGAGTTTTGAGCAGTGTAGAATAGTGCTTGTTGTTTGTTGTTTCTCTGATCACAAATGCAGACATGGTTTTATGTTTACGCTGCATGATATGTAATGCAAAGTGTAGAAACACAGTATAAGTCATTCTAATCAGTAATTATGTCCCCATTAGATGCAACAAATGCCTCATTTTTAATGGGTTTTATTGGTTTTGTCTAGTCATGCTGGGGCATGGCATCACAGTATGTTAAGGGACATAACATTTCTGTGACACGCTTGAGGTATTCGGCCAATCATAACGCACTGGATATCTGGCCAATCAGAGCACACCTTGCTTTTCAGAACAATGAGCTTTGTGAAAATCGACACGTTTCAGAAAAGCGGGGCATAGAGGAGCAACAATAATGAACATTATATGGAAAATAATGTGTTTTTCTTAACCTTAAACCACATAAACACATTGCATTACACCAAATACACAAAATAATGTTATTTTTAGCAACACCACATGACCCCTTTAACATGTTCTTCACACTATGGTTCAGTTAAAAAACGGATCAATAAAAGGTATTTTGCTTGTAATAATGTGTAATAATGTAATAATAGTGTAATAATAACTTGGAATAACTGGTGCAAACAACAATATGCAGGGGAAGCATTTTCCTCTTTTTAATATTTATTGTATTATTCGCATGTGGATTTTTTTTTTAAACAGAAGAAAAAATATAGTTCTCTGCAATTAATGAAGAATTTTCAGCTTTAAGAACTTCTCCAAGCATTCAATTTTTTGGTCCATGTTCTAGGTTTATTCGGTTTATTTAGTCATACTGTGGGCCTGACATAAATGTTAAAGGTCAGATCAAAAATGAGGTAGATGTCTTCAGCAGTAACACTTTAAACCACCAGGGGGAGTCGGGAATTCACTCTTAACCTGAATGTCTGAAGTTGGAAGCATTTTTCTCTCAGTGAAACTAAACCCTGCCACAGAGCAGTGAGCATGCCAGACGTGAGTCACACATACACCAACACACAAATCACGGAGGCAGCCAGTATCCCTTCTCCTCCCACACACACTCACAGAATCTCTCTCGACTCACACATAAACCTTCATGCATACACTAATAAAACATAAGAAAACACACATACAAACCTCTCGCACATCAAGCCAGCCCCGCACACAATACAAACACACTCTCCCACATATTCTCTCTGCATTCTGGAGTTTGCAAGACGTTAGAAATAAACACGGACATAAAAAAGGCACTTTCACATTTTTAATTTGCTGTTTGTTGATTGGCGTGCCAGCTGTTTTCTTTCCATTTGAAATTAAACCAGTCAAGAACATTTCTGGGTCAGTTTCAATTCAAAATCAAACTAATTAAAATAAGCTTAAAACCAAAGCCTGGCTTGATGTTTTTTTTATTGTTGGCATTAGCATTATTTCCATGACAACTAAGCACATTTGTCCTCAATTCTCATTATTGTAATGCAAACAAAATCAAATTTTCATTACTCTAATGTGTAAAGAAATTATACATGATAGTCAGCTTTTATGTTGATTTTCATGAAAACATAGTATTACAGTACTACTGTAATAGTGTAAAAATACAACATTGCTACACTACAGCAATGAATATATATATATATATATATATATATATATATATATATATATATATATATATATATATACTTCTAACACTAGCTTGCTCTATTCTTTTTCTATTCTATTTGTTGTCTTTTTATTTATTATATTATTTAAAAGCCCTTGCTATGTGTTCTGCGTTTAAGCTAACTGAGACTTGTTATAGCACTTACATATCATTGCTCTTTTTTTTATTTTAATTGCTTCCATTGTCCTCATTTGTTAGTTGCTTTGGATAAAAGTGTCTCCTAATTGACTAAATGTAAATGTAAATGTAATGTAGTCTTTGCAACTTTACAGATCTCATTTATGCACCAAGAGCTTGTAACACTCCAAACAGAAAGGAAAATTTAAAAACGCATCTTATGACCCCTTTAATTTATAATTTACATATGAAGGTTAGAATTAGTATAAATATATGGGAAAGTGTTTAATTTTCTGTTTGTTTTTCTTAATATTTAACATTTATTTAAACAAACAAACTATATATATATATATATATATATATATATATATATATATATATATATATATGGTAAATTTAGTATACATTTTAATAAAAAAAATATTAAACAATAATAACAATCTCATGGATCCACAACAGGCTTAATGTTCTTAAAATTTCAAATGTTAAATAATTTGAATATTATGATATATATATATATATATTTTTTTATATTTTACTAAAAATAAAATAATTTATTAAATTATTGAATCATTATAAAATAAAAATGTTAAACACTTGAATTCGGGGTAAATGATAACCTGGGCCTGTTCTCTATATTTGCACCCTATTATATTATAAAACTCATATCTCAAAGCTGCTCATCTCTACAGAAAATGCCTTTGGTGAGCAGCATTCTCTTTGTCTCTTTCCTCACACAGAAGACAAACACAAGTGTTTTTCCATATATGTTAATTTTTGTTAGTAACAGCAAAATATCAAAACCACGAAAAAAACAGTGAAGTTAACATCTTCACCTGAGTTACTTTACTACAGCGGTAAAGAGATACCGCTAGTGCTCTTGGTGGCTCTCAGACCTGCGGGATTTGCACTGAGCTCAGGTTCAAATAAAAACAAATCCATGTTGAAACTGCCTATATGATGAGCTCAGAGCTCCGGAGAATAATCCACACTCTCTGGAAAACTTCACACGATCACCACGCACTCACAAACACCCACATGCAGACTGATCTGGAACGATCAATAGGTACATCACAGGCTACATTTAGCCAGGGGTGCTGGATGTGTTGTGCACTGCCGGATCCACAGTGCTGTGAGAGCTTTGCTTTAGTGCTCTTATGCGACTGGCTGAGAAGAATGAGAGAGCTCTGTCACCAAAACAAATGTTAATGGAACAAACAAAAGGAGTTACAAAGCAGGACACGACCATCAATCAGCTGCTAACTAACAGTAAAAGTAACAAATTTATAGAAAACGTTTACCGAAAAAGGCAATTCTGTCAATATTTCATCACCCTCATGCCATTCCATACTGTCTTTTTTTTTTTTGGTATTCTGTGAACTTTGCTTCTGAAGATGTGCCATGACAGATTTGATGTCAATGACACCAAACAACATTGGATTTCATTATAACATTACATTTTATTTGTTTTCCACAGATGAACAAAAGTCTAACAAGTTTGACATTACTAGAAAATAGTAAAAGATGAGTAAACAATGACAGTATTTACTATGATTATTACAGTATTTTGTATAGGATTCTACACCCCCAGCTGCTTTTTAGAAAGTGTTGCAAAAGTTAAACACACTATTGTAGCTTTATATCTTAAATGTTCTGGGTAGATAAAAATAAATAAAATTAAATAAATAAATAAATCATTTTATTGAACACTCCCAAACTAATTTCAAACTACATTGTGATGACAAAAGGTAGAAAAAAACAATCAGTAATGGAGCCATTTGGAAGCCAGTAACCTTCCAAAATACACTCGAGCCATGTGTAGAGAAAGCAAAATATGGAAGTCATCCCAGAACAGATAAATAACAGATCATTGTGGTCTCCTGCTGCGTCCATTCTGAACATGCAACAGCCATCAAAAACCCACTCTGTCATTACCCAGAAACCCCTTCACTAAGCACACTTCCATCTAGGCCATGAAAATCCGTTCCTCTGGACTGTGTCCAAGCGCACTGCTCTGTTAGTAGCCATCTGAAGATGGGTCATTGTTACACTTTTCCAGTGGAGAATGAGAGCGTGCTATTCTCAGCATCTCCAGTGCCCCAGGTGAAGTGTGGAAGGAAACAGGAGGTGCATGCACGAGTGTATGCGAGTGTGAATGAGTGTCTGCGGATGTAGTAGTGTTTTGTCGTGTTTGCAGCAGACAGATTAGGTCACAGCACATAAAGGGTATTCAGGACTGACCAGGCACATGGTGCTAAAATATCTATGGAAATGAACAGGACAGTTTAGTACGAAGAAGAAAAGAGACTAGTAGTGTACAAATCCACACATGCATCACACACGAGAAAGGCCTTTTCTTTTTTGTGATGTGCTTTTGGCTGTTCACAAAATAAGACATTCTAATGTGTGCATTGTGAACGTAGCAAGCTTGTTTCATATGTTATATTGGATTTACAAAAAAAAGTGTGTAAATTCTGCTGGATTTACACAAACAACTACATACCATAGCCAAATTAATGATAGTTTGTGTAATCAGTTAAGCAAAGAATAACAAAAAAACTAAAAAATTGCAGTTCCAAATCAGCATCCCCCTGGAAACGCCTCTCACACACTGATCACAACACCTGTGCGTGATGAGTGGTGCACCTGGAGCTCGTTCCCACCGGCTACAAAACCAGAATAAGAGGCTTTCAAGGCGAGTTGGACTGAAGGTCTAGAAGGCTCTAACATACCTCTTTTTTGCTCACTTACAGACTCATAAGGCATCTCAGGAGAGTGACATTCACCACAGCACCGCACCCCATGAACACAAAGTGGAAGCCTGCACCTGTCACCTGAGCATGTGAGATCAGTTATGTGTGTTAATAAATAACCCTCTGGGGCACTTTCCAGCAGTACAGAGTCTGTGTTCTCATTCACCCTGCGACATATGGTGGAGAATGCGGGAATGGCAGGTAAAATGAGGGGAAGTGGGGAAGTGAAGTGACATTCAGCCAAGTATGGTGACCCATACTCAGAATTTGTGCTCTGCATTTAACCCATCCGAAATGGACACACACAGAGCAGTGAACACACACACACACTGTGAGCACACACCCGGAGCAGTGGGCAGCCATTTATGCTGCGGCGCCCGGGGAGCAGTTGGGGGTTCGATGCCTTGCTCAAGGGGCACCTAAGTCGTGGTATTGAAGGTGGAGAGAGAACTGTACATGCACTACCCCCACCCACAATTCCGTCCGGCCCGAGACTAGAACCCACAACCCTTCGATTGGGAGTCCAACCCTCTAACCATTAGGCCACGACTTTCCCCGAGACACAGACTTGTGATCGCCAGGTTACTATTATGATCTCTCTGTTTCACCTATTAGAACCACTTTCTTTGCTTCTCAGATGGTGAGGATTCAGGCTCCCCAACTCGCCTGACTGGCCCACCTGTGGCTCCTTGTCGGGTTGCCCACCGCAGATCAAGTGGCATAGAAGGTCACTGTGAATTGGCTGTTACGAGCACTGCCCTCAGGACATCGCAACCCTGGTCGAAGCCATTGAGCTGACGAAAGCATTGAATGCCTGCGAAGCAGGGGAGAGAGCAGGCTTGACACCCCGCAGGGTGATGGAGCGACATCCACTCGAAGGTGCACCGCGACCAGTCAGCAGACCGACGGTCCCATACCTCGTCCAGCGGCCACGTACTGAGCCTGGATGACCGGGTGCCTTCTACACCACGAGGGCCCTTCCAGGGGGCCCAGCTGGATGGTGAATGTAAATGCAAAACCAGTTCGGGCCTTGCTGGATTCCGGCAGTTCGGTCACCTTGGTACATCCCACCATGGTGAAGCCTCAACCCGAGCAAAAATCACAGATACCACTCGCCTGCGTACATGGCCCGCATGGAAATGGATAGTGAGAGGGAGGGTGAATCCACCATCTGTCTACCTCTATATGTTTTCGCTGGTCACGCCAGGGGGCTCCTTCTGCCGAGAACAATGAGAAGACAACCGCCTGTGGAATTGTTGGGAACAAGTATGCCACATTGACGAGGTAGATGGGGTACTGGCCCCAAATACCCTTAGGGCTGTGCAAAAAAATCAAATGCGATTTTTTCATGCGCATCTCGTCAGTAAAGGCGCTCCTGTGATTTGAAGTACATCTCCAGCACATGCGTTCAGATCAGGGTTGCCAGGTTTTCAAACAAATCCTACCCATTTGATTCTCAAAACTAGTCCAAAACTAGCCCGATCACATTTACAGGAAGTTCCCCGATAAAAAATTGTGTCCCGGGGTTAAAAAACATTCGCATTTTAGGGGCTAAACATCCCTTTATTGGTATTGGGGTTGCTTCAACCCACGGACATAAAAAACAACCGCGGACTTGGCAACACTGGTTAAGGTTGAGCAGCATTTACTACACAGAGCCGTAGCCCACTGACAAACTAAACAAAATTGCACTTAAAATCGACAAAGAATCGCCACCGATTTTGAAATCGATTTTGTGTGGATTTTTAGTGAACTATGGTTCCCTATCTGTCGGTAACTTTTTTCATATTTGGCAGGGCTGCCCCCTTCGGGTGTTGTCGCCACTGCCGAATTGGACCCAGAGCTGACAGCCGTGCTTGCCCGGGCAGCTGTGAGCATCAGGATGGAGGTGAATGCACCGCACAGCCCTGAGTGCTCATGGCTGTTCGATTGGTTCTCGGTGTAGAGCATGGCTCACAACCACGTTTTTCTCTGGTTCCTTTCTTCCCGGATGTGCATGGGGAAGTGATGTAGTCGTGGATGGCCCCGGAAGTCACGAAACAGTACCTCGGGAAGGCGATGTCCACTGGTGCCATTTCGGGTTTAGCCTGGCCTGTATGAGAGACGTTGACAAAGTACACTTTCTCAACACTCCCATCTCCCAGGCTGTCCTGTGTGGCGACGCTGTCAGTGGCTGTGTCCTGCAGTTCCTAACAGAACAGAAGCACTGACTCAGGCCATACATCACATATCACCCCGATGTGATCCTCTGGTTGCAACCATTCCGTCGTGGGCAGTGCCTCAGCCTGCTCGTCGCAATGGGCGCCCCCCTCCATCCTCCACACCAGCTCCGCCCCATGCTGAGAGTTCTTGAAAGCCGGCGCGTCGAGCCCTGCGCAGGAAAGCGGCGTCCCCCGTGTCACTTCCACCTGCGAAGTCCTCTAGGAAGGTGACTAAGCGGCCCTGACACAGGCAATTCTGAGATGTGGGAGACTGCTCTTCAGGAGCTGGCGGAGACAGCGCCACTCCTTCCCCCAGAAGAGGGCCAAGGCTTGCGGGTTTACGATGAGCGTCACTCTGCCTCCTCATTCTCACCCAAAATACCCCCTTTTGCCAGTGATCAAGAGGTCATGGTTCGGAGACGCAACGTCTCTCCACGCATCTCTGGCCAGTTCCTCTGGGAACACGAGGAGTGTGGCTGTGATGACTCGGAATGTGATGCCTTTTGGGCCAACTGACACAACCCCCCATCGCTACACCATGCATATGTACATGTACATACAAACATATGTCGACTGTCCCTCAGGTACGAGTTTTCTTGGGGTTGGCGGCTACTACTGATGCTTCATTCCTAACTTCTCCTCTATAGCCTGTCCCCTGTAAGACCTAACCAGGAAAGGGAAAGATAGTCTGGACCCCGGAAACCAATGCCACATTCCAGATCCTGAAAATGGCCCTGACGTCGTCCCCTGTCTTATACTGTCTTAACTTCAGCTGCCCCTTCACCCTGTACACCGACATCTCCGACACTTACATATAGTCTTGTTTTCCATTACAAATACTAAACCTTCTTTTTTTAAATCAAGATATATTTAATTGAGAAGCAAAATTAATGAGATATTAAAACACCTAAAAATTAAGTATATATATATTAAGAAAAGTACACTTAATTCAATGGAAAAAAAGTATTATTTTTTTCTGACCCCACTGACAATTTTTTTCTTTCTTGTTTGAATCATAAACTCACTTTATTTTGATACACTGCTCAGCAAACAAGAACTCATTTGTATCTTCATTTAAGAATGTTTACATATTTTCCTTGGAAAAAAAGGCAAGATTAATGAGTAAATAATTTTTTTGTAGTGTCTGAAACCATCTTTTGAAAATATGATTCAATAACTTTCACTGAATTAGAAAAAAAAACATTTTATATGAAGTGTGAAACTATAATATACACACACTTGCTCACATTTTGTTTTAATTTTATCCTGCAACACATATAAACCAAACTCTCTCTCGTTTTTATAGCATTGGGAATCGCCAACTGACACAACCCCCCATCGCTACACCATGCATATGTACATGTATATACAAACATATGTCGACTGTCCCTCTGGTGCCACCTGTACGGAGTTTGGGAGCGTGGCATGCACTGCCCAACCTGTCACGCTGGCTCATTCGGATGGTCCGACTCAGTTACACAATTCAGTTCACCCGGCGACCTCCCAAGTTCAATGGTGTGCTCGAGACTTTGGTGGCAGTCCGGGACGCCTCTGTCTTGCAAGAGGAGATTGCTATCCTGCTGGCGAAGGATGCAATTGATCCTGGATCTGCGAGTCTTGAATCGGGCCCCTCACAAGCTCCCGTTCAAGATGCTGATGCAGAAATGCATTATCAAATGTGTTCAGCCCCAGGACTGATTTGCAGCGATCGACCTGAAAGCCGCGTACTTTCATGTCTCAATCCTCCCTCTCCACAGAACGTTTCTGCGGTTTGCATTCGAGGGTCAGGCATGGCAGTACAAGGTCCACCCCTTCTGGTTTTCCCTGTCCCCCCGTGTCTTCACGAAGGTTGCGGAGGGCGCCCTTGCCCCACTCTGGGAAGTGGGCATCAGGATCCTCAACTGTCTTGACGACTGGCTCATTATGGCCTGGTCCCGAGAGCACTTGTGTGATCACAGGGACTTGGTGCTCCGGCACCTCAGTCAGTTGGGGTTTTAGTGAAACCCTGGGCAGAACCACCATCATTGGGCATGAAATCCGCACACCACCAGGAGTCGTCGTAATCCGGCAGCATCCCTACCGGATACCAGAAGCTCGCCGGCCTGCTATAGAGGAGGAGATTAAAAAGATGTTCCGTCTAGAAATCATTGAGCCCTCCCATAACCCCTGGGCCAGTCCAATCATGATGGTACCGAAGCAGGACAACACCCTCCAGTTCTGTAACGACTTCAGGAAGCTCAACCAAGTCTCCACCTTCGGGTATTCTATACCACGGGTGGATGAGCTCCTGGATCGGCTAGGGAAGGCCAGGTATATCAGAACCTTGGACCTGACAAAAGGGTACTGGCAGGTACCCCTTTCCCAAAGCTCTCGGGAAAAGACCACCTCCAGCACTCCCAATGGCCACTGGCATTACCGGGTGCTTCCCTTCGGTCTTAACGTGGCTCCAGCCAAGTTCCAGCGGTCGATGGATGTTTAGCTCAAGCCACATCAAGCCTACGGCGCAGCTTACCTGGACAACGTCATTATCCACTGAGAGCTGGGAGACGCACCTGGAGCATCTACGGAGGGTGTTGACGGAGCTCCAGTGGGCTGTCCTGATGGCCAACCCCAAGAAGTGTCACCTCAGCCTCACCAAAGCCCAATACCTGGGCTACAAGATTGGGAGAGGGCTCATCATTCCCCAGGAGAAGAAGGCTGAGGCAATGAAGAAGTTCCCATGTCCCACAAACAAAACCCAGGTACGAGTTTTCTTGGGGTTGGCGGCTACTACTGATGCTTCATTCCTAACTTCTCCTCTATAGCCTGTCCCCTGTAAGACCTAACCAGGAAAGGGAAAGATAGTCTGGACCCCGGAAACCAATGCCACATTCCAGATCCTGAAAATGGCCCTGACGTCGTCCCCTGTCTTATACTGTCTTAACTTCAGCTGCCCCTTCACCCTGTACACCGACATCTCCGACACTTACATATAGTCTTGTTTTCCATTACAAATACTAAACCTTCTTTTTTTAAATCAAGATATATTTAATTGAGAAGCAAAATTAATGAGATATTAAAACACCTAAAAATTAAGTATATATATATTAAGAAAAGTACACTTAATTCAATGGAAAAAAAGTATTATTTTTTTCTGACCCCACTGACAATTTTTTTCTTTCTTGTTTGAATCATAAACTCACTTTATTTTGATACACTGCTCAGCAAACAAGAACTCATTTGTATCTTCATTTAAGAATGTTTACATATTTTCCTTGGAAAAAAAGGCAAGATTAATGAGTAAATAATTTTTTTGTAGTGTCTGAAACCATCTTTTGAAAATATGATTCAATAACTTTCACTGAATTAGAAAAAAAAACATTTTATATGAAGTGTGAAACTATAATATACACACACTTGCTCACATTTTGTTTTAATTTGATCCTGCAACACATATAAACCAAACTCTCTCTCGTTTTTATAGCATTGGGAATCGCCAAATACCTAATGATACGATACACATGGTAATACATGTTATGATTCAGTAGCTTGTGAGGCATCACAGCATTGTAATTGGATCAAGACTAAAGACTCACCTAGCTAAAACTTTAACACAATCAGAAAATGTTCTACATGAAGATAGATTAAAGTGTTTCACACTTGTTCTGGGTAAAAAACAAACAAACAAAATAAAAGCTCTTATGCTTACCAAGGCTGCATTTATTTGATTAAATATACAGTAATTACAGTACAATTGTGAAATATTATAACAAATTAAAATAACTGTTTTCTATTTGAATATATAAGAAATGTAATTTATTCCTGTGATACAAAGCTGAATTTTCAGTATCTTTACTCAAGCCTTAAGTGTCACATAATGCTTCATAAATCATTCTAATATGATGGTTTGGTCTTCAAGAAACATTTCTTATTATTATCAATATTGAAAACAGTTGTGTTGCTTAATATTTTTGTTAACTTGGATACATAATCTTAAAAAATTATGAAAGAAAGAAATAAAGAAAGAAAAATGTACCTGCTGTTTGAAAATGTTAAAAGTTTCTTTAACCATAGAAAATGCATGAATATTTAATGGTAACAGCTTTAAGGCAGCTCAAAGTTGGATGTCATTTGCTAAAAAATGTAGTGTCACATTTCACGCACCACACAGAATACCTTTAGCACTGCAATCATGGTAAAAAAGTAATGCTAATCTACATTCAAAAGGTTAAAAAATAAAATGACCCACGGTTTCACACAGTGAAATGAGACAAAAAGAAAAAAAAAGGAATAGTAACATAAAGAAAGATAAATGGAAAGAGTGAGGAAGGGAGGAAAATATGACAGAAGGAAGCAGCATTTTTCTCTGTATTTGCATGAAAATGGTGTTGGCAGCTCAGAGGGGTAAACGGTGCAGAAGATTTGAGAGTAACACGTACCAAAGACAGTTCTGGCGGGCACGGATTCCTTATTTATCCAGAAAGACACTTGAGAAAGGATTACAGTCATGATGCAGGGGATGTATGTCTGAATCATGAAGTAGCCCATTTTCCGTTTCAAATGGAAGTAGACCGTCATTACCACATATTCACCTGAAAGAACAGAAAAACAGAAACAGGAAAGTGCCTTATTAGCCCAAGAGCGGACACGCAAAGGAACAAGGTCAGAATGACAGTCTGTCACCACAGCAGACTTATTTTGGCTGAACAGCAAAGTTTTCTGGCTGTTAAGCTACGCTGGCAGATTCATCTTATTTTAACAGAATGAGGCTCACAGCCTTATTGGGAAACAGCGCTGCAGTAATCAAACCACATCCTGAATACTCCAGATCTCTTTTGGTAATTTTGATCAAAAAGACGTAATAAATAATCAAATGCAATTTATCTTTCCTCACTTGTGTTTCACTGAGGTGCACAGTTGCTAAAAAACCAAGCCGTTCTGCAAGCGCTCATACTGACCTTTACATTCAAGCTGACATTAGTCCTTGTGGCATGAGTAAAAATGTTTTTCTTTTAATCTAGCTTACGTTGTTATCAGATATTCTCCATATGCTTTGATCAGATGACTCGGACACAGACCAGGTGTCTCTGAATGTGCAGACTGATAAGAACTTAAGGTTTGTGGTATTTGTAGCACACAGAACAAACAGTTAAGGCATAACATCTGTGGGGGCTTGATGTTTTAAATGTCATTTTTCAATTAGATTAAGCAGCATAAACAAAATTAGATTTGCATTTCCAGAAAGAAATAACAGTTTTTGAGTTTACGGTAAGTTTAGATTTTTAAATCACTGAGTTCTAAGATCAGTGATAAATAAATATATTTACAATGAAATATTTCCCATTTAAATGTTGTTCTGTTGAACCTAATCAAAGAATCCCAAAACAATGTTTCCACAAAAATCTGAAGCAGCACAACTGTTTTCAACATTAATAATAACAATAAGCAAATCAGCATATAAAAATGATTTCTGAAGGAAAATGAAAAATCACAGCAATAAATTACATTTCGAGATATATTCAAATACAAAACAGTTATTTTAAATGTAATAACATTTTACAGTATTACTTTATTTAATTAAATAAATGCTGCTAAAAATAATTTTAAATTGAATTTCAAACATCTTACAGACCCCAAACATTTGAACGGTAGTATACTGCATATTGCAAGATATTTGCAGCGAAAATGTTGGTGTCACTGTGTGTGTGTTATGTGTCTGTACCTGTGATAGATTTTACAGTCTCGCTTGACACAGTCTGTCCGATCAGGTCGTACTGTACCAGGCTGGACGACTCAGGTGGGACCTCCACAGAATGCTGCGGGCCTTTGGTCCAGGTGTAGATCATCTCAGTCTTTGGGTAGGCATCTGACACACAAAAAAGAGCTGTCCTAACAAGACCTTATGATATGTAACCCTGGACCACAAAACCAGTCTTAAGTATAAGGGGTATAATTTTAGCAATAGTCAAAAAAACAAAAATTTATATAATTTATATGGGACAAAATTTTAGATTTTTCTTTTATGCCAAAAATCTAAGGATCATGTTCCATGAAGAAATTTTGTCCTACCGTAAATATATAAAAACTTAATTTTTGATTAGTAATAAGCATTGCTAATACTTAATTTGGACAACTTCAAAGGCGATTTTCTCAGTATTTAGAATTTTTTTGCACCCACAGATTCCAGATTTTCAAATAGTTGTATCTTGGCCAAATATTGTCTGATATTAATAAACCATACATCAATGGTAAGCTTATTTATCTCAGTTTTGAAAAATTGACACTTAAAACTGATTTTCTGGTCCAGGGTAACATATATAGAATATGTGTGCATAACACTAACAATCAGACCATATATGTGGCATTGTGTGTATCCCAGTGGAAATGAAAAAGACTAATGTGTTTAAACAGAGAGTAAATGGACTCTTTTGCTGCAGTCTCCTGATGCTCAGATTTTTCTCCAGAGAAAAAAAGCCTTAGGTAAACTGGAAACAAACGAGGCACTTGCTGGCATATTGCTAGAAACTGCAGATGACTGGAAAAAAATTTGTTTATATTGAGATTTATGATTGCAGATTTTGGTAGCTTTGGCAAATCTGAGCACAGACATTGGTGAGATTGTTGTTCTAGTGAAGTTTCATGTGAGATTAATGGCTTCTTTTCTCAAGAGAATTTAATTTAATAATACAAATTTTTTATAAAATATATATATATTTGGATTTGGATGCATAAAAAAAAAAAAAAAAAAAAACATAATACCTTAAGACATTTAACTTCTTTAGTTAATATAACTTGATTTAAGAATGTTTATATATTTGTTCTGGAAAACAAGAAAAAAAATATTTAGGAAGAAACAAATGAGATATTAAAGAGATCTAATTTATGATTTTTCTTTCCAAAAACTGCTGCGAACAGGAAGAACAAACTCCACCATATCTACAACTGTCTCGTTGTAACTATTTTTATTCCACCGAAAAAAAAATAAAGGGGTTAATACCTCAATTAAACATATCTGACAACATTATTACATCTCCATAGCTATGAAAGAGCATTTTTGAGCAATAAATCTTCCTCTGGGTATATGCCTACGCATGGAACTGTGCGTATTAGTCCTTGAGCTCGGGGTCGAACGGTCGCCGCTTAGACACTGATCTTTTTTTCACTGCTGCCCACTTCCTCCACTGTACGTGCCAATCTCAAATCCGAGCCAAGCAGAACAATCAGCCTGACACAGAAATCAGATCCGCTGAGAAGTTCTCCTGCTTGGAATCAGACAGATTTCATTTATGGGGTGAATCCATACATCAAACGGCTCATGCTCTCGGAGTAGAGACTGACTGAACATCCAGGAGTCCATCAGCACGTTCCCTGTGCTCCTGTCCTCCTTTGAGATCATCAACATAATCATCTCTATCTTCCTTAATTCTTTTTTTTCCTCTCCTCCTTGCTGTCTCTTTCTCCTTTTTTTTCTGAACCCCCACACACTGGGAAATAGAGCAGAGCAAGGGCTTCCAAGACACCCACCAACAACCCCATGAAAATAGAAAGAGAGTGAGCAAGAGACAAGAGAGAGGGGACAAAGAGACTAAGCAAGTTTTGATCCAAAGTCACACTGGGCATGACAGAATTTTTCGAGGGGAATTGAACGAACCCATGCGGGAGAAAAAGACGGATCAGATAAACATGGGTATAATTACAAACGATTTTCTGGAGACTGGAACTTGTCAGAGCAAAAGTTTCTGTCAAAAATGTCTCTATTTGCCAGGGGTATTTAAATGAGCTAAAATAAAACCATTTTCTTTACTTGAAACAAAATGAATGTTAACTGAAATTAATATAATAACAACCTTTTAATCTACGTATATAATATAGCCTATAATCAACCTATAATAATAACCTATTTATAACCTGAAGTACCAAAATAAATAAAACAAAAACTAATAAATACTAATGAATAAAAGCAGTCTAGAGATATAAAAAGCTAATAAAAATGACAAACAAAATTAACTTAACTTTTAAAAGTATATTATCAATATGAATAAAATAATACAGGTTGTTACTAAGATGAGATACTACGATTTTTAGTTAAAGCATAAGAAAGCTTTCTTAAAAACAGTTTTGTTTTTTGGGCTGTGCAGTTTTGTCAAAAATGTTATAACTGTATTTAAATATGACAATAGATAATAGTTGTCGGTAACAATAAAATTATTATTATTCAGTTTTTATTAAATTTTATTACTCAATTAAAATATAAACAAAATAAATAGGGCCTATTGCTTTTGTAAAATTTCATTGTAAAAAAAATGAATACTTAAAAATATATATATATTAATAATAATAATAAATATTATATTAATTTACATTACAACTATAAAATTATAATTCCAATATTTATGGCTGCCTTAATCACTTAATTCCCAAATATTAAACCAACAAGTTTTTATGGCAGAAAGTAGGAACGCAGGGGTAAGGAACTAAGGAAGTCTAGTAAACCACAAAACTGTGTTACAAACCAGTGTGTTTATAATTATGACAACATTCTGCCTTAAAAACTTGTTGGTTTAATATAATTATAAACACTTATGAAAATACATTTGATCTAGTAAGATAAGAAACACCAGATCGCAATATCAAGCACCATAACAAGCTTTGGGAAGATGGTTTCTGTACTTTGTCTTTAAAAATGCAACCCAAACTCAGAGCAGATGCGAAGATTAGTTCAAGTGAGCCACATCAACTACAAACTGAGAGACTGAAAGCACCAGACCACAAGCTGCGTGTGTAAATGAACAAAGTGCCGTGCTTCACTCTGAAACATGCATTGCATATATTTATTTAATTTAACCACAACCTTTGATAATACTACTACTACTATTTCTGTTCTAAGGTTTAGTACTTGTACAGTACAAATCACTAATCCTAACTCTTCTAGTGACCTCAGCAACCATAACATAATACATGAATACAGAAGAAAGAGAATGACATGACATGAGATAGGAGCAGAAAACTGTATTAGAGTGCAAAGGAAAGAGTGTAAAATGAAAACGAGAGCTGTTATAGGTCTGCGCTGTCCCGGGGCAGGAGGGAAAGCTGTGGTGACCTTCTCGCCTCTACAGGGGATGAAAAGCTCTCTGTCTAGATGCTTCCCCTCCGGCCCAGAGAAAGGACAGAAAGATGTATAAGCAGACACAGAAGAGAGAGCAAGATATCCGTCAGCACATTAGCACAGTCACCACTAAAAAACCAAAACATCGAGATCGTCCTCCATCACAATGTCACAACGTGCCAGCAGGAGCTCTCTGGGCTGATTTTATCTCCAGATCTTCCAGCAGTCTCCATAAAAGAGCCCTACCCACCTGCCACATATTCCCATTAGATTATGCCTTTTCAGATGTCTCTTTCTGTTCTTTTTTTTTTTTTTTTTTTCATTTTCATTTTTGCTGACCGACTGTCATGAACAGTCCTGCTGATATGGAGATTCTTTGTTCAGTTTTTAGAATATGAACCAACTCCGTATTCACACACTTGGAGGAAAAAGTAATTTCTCCTTGTGGAAAGGAGCTGCTTTTCAGATCTCTAAGGTATTTGCTTTTAAATTAAACATGTATCTTATATACTGTGTGTATATCTATATACGTACAGTACAGACCAAAAGTTTGGACACACCTTCTCATTCAAAGAGTTTTCTTTATTTCCATGACTATGAAAATTGTAGAGTCACACTGAAGGCATCAAGGGCTATTTGACCAAGAAGGAGAGTGATGGGGTGCTGCTGCAGATGACCTGGCCTCCACAGTCACCGGACCTGAACCCAATCCAGATGGTTTAGTGGTGAGCTGGAACACAGACTGAAGGCAAAAGGCCAACAGGTGCTAAGCATCTCTCGGGGAACTCCTTCAAGACTGTTGGAAGACCATTTCAGGTGACTACCTCTTGAAGCTCATCAAGAGAATGCCAAGAGTGTGCAAAGCAGTAATCAAAGCAAAAGGTGGCTACTTTGAAGAACCTAGAATATGACATATTTTCAGTTGTTTCACACTTTTTTGTTACGTATATAATTCCGTATATAGTTCCACATGTGTTAATTCATAGTTTTGATGCCTTCAGTGTGACTCTGCAATTTTCATAGTCATGATAATAAAGAAAACTCTTTGAATGAGAAGGTGTGTCCAAACTTTTGGTCTGCACTGTCTTTTTAATTATTTTTTAATTTTTTTTGCAACTATGAAAAAGTAATTCTAGACGAAGAACTAACTATTCAGTGTTTAAACTAGCAGCCAAGGAATCTCGCAGTTTACATAATATGCAGTAAACACTGAATACTGCATGCTATTTAAACTTAAATAAATATTTATTTATTTATACAAAACTTGACAGCCTGACTATTAAGAAAAAATATTTTAAATTGTAACATCACTTGAATGGTCAAGTTGAGCAGATTGCATTGTGGGAAGCAGTTTCCCATGCAGTATGCTCTGCTGAACACTATATAAATATATATATATATATATATATATATATATATATATATATATATATATATATATATATATATATATTTTTTTTTTTTTTTTTTAGCAAATTTAGTAAGCAATTTGGCTTTTACTCACATAAAACATAAATACTATTTACTATAAATAACATCGTTCAAAAGTTTGGAGTTGGTAAAGAAATTCAGTATTCAGTATTAGAATGATTTTTGAAGGATCATGTGACACCGTAGATTGGAGTATTGATGCTGACAATTCAGCTTTGCATCACAGCAATTACATCTTACAACATGTTCCGATTCAAAACAGTTATTTTAAAATGCAATTGTATTTTATAGCATTAATGTATTTGATCAAACAAATACAGCCTTGGTGAGCATAAGAGACTACTTTCAAAATCATAAACAAATCCCATGGATTCCAACTTCTGAATGGTAGTGTACATACTATATGCCGCAGAAATAGTATGCGCAGTGTGCTGTTTTTAACATAGCCGTGATTTGACAAACACAGTCTCAATTTGAAATAGTATACTAACATATTAGCCTGTGGTAGTATGCTTTTCTGAATCAGCCACCTTTTCAAAGTGTGTTTTTGGTGTTTTTTAATATTAAGTGATATTTGCATCCTAGAAAGCATTTGATGGGACAAGTTATCAATAGGTTTGACCTTTTCCTGAAATCTCTTGAATTTTAAATTTTCATGCTATGAGTTAATTTTGTCAGCTTTTGGAAGTTCACAAGCATGTACAGTACAGACCAAAAGTTTGGACACACCTTCTCATTCAAAGAGTTTTCTTTATTTTCATGACTATGAGTCACACTGAAGGCATCAAAATTATGAATTAACACATGTTGAATTATATGCATAACAAAAAAGTGTGAAACAACTGAAAATATGTCATATTGTAGGTTCTTCAAAGTAGCCACCTTTTGCTTTGATTACTGCTTTGCACACTCTTGGCGTTCTCTTGATGAGCTTCAAGAGGTAGTCACCTGAAATGGTCTTCCAACAGTCTTGAAGGAGTTCCCCGAGAGATGCTTAGCACTTGTTGGCCCTTTTGCCTTCAGTCTGTGTTCCAGCTCACCACTAAACCATCTCGAGTGGGTTCAGGTCCGGTGACTGTGGAGGCCAGGTCATCTGGCGCAGCACCCCATCACTCTCCTTCTTGGTCAAATAGTCCTTGATGCCTTCAGTGTGATTCTACAATTTTCATAGTCATGAAAATAAAGACAACTCTTTGAATGAGAAGGTGTGTCCAAACTTTTTGGTCTGTACTGTAGATGAACTTCAATTCTAAATGTGTAGGGTAACATAAAATAAATCCTTAACTTATCAATTCTGTTTCTCATATGAATTGTTTAGTCATCTGACAGTGAAGAGAGAGAAATCCATTTTTCAAAGAAGGGAATATTTCAGTGCTCTTGAAGAAACGCTTCATAAGTAATGTTCTTCTCCTCACTTCAAACTGCCATGTTCCTTTACTCTGAAATACTATCTCAAATCATGCTTTAGTGTTCTGTGATTTTTTTTTTTTAAATATATATATAGAGTAATCCTCACAGCTGCCAAACTTCAGAGGGCAGGAGTGGCCATCCATCGGGAAATCAACGAGCCTCATTGGACATTCTGCAATTATTGTCAACCTGTTGAAAAAACACAGAAAGAAATTAGTAAAATATCGAGGATGTGATGTCCAGCAACACCTTCAAAGTTATTTTCACCAAGTAGGACATGTTCCTGGATCAACATCCTTTTCTTTCAAACAGCTAGTATTGTAGTGTTAGCCTTAGGTTGGCCTTTGAGGCTTCAGCAACATTCATATCAACCTGCCATTTTCCATTGAACACAAATGTGGCTGCAGGACCAACAAAAGATGATCCAGGAACACATCCTACTTGGCATAACGTCAGTCACCCACGAGCAAACACAGTCTGCCAAACTCTGTTCAGCGTAAACTGAACTCAGGACCGGACGGATGTGTGCTGTACCTCATAGTGTACAGGATGGTGCCGTTCTTCATGATTCGGAAGAGTCTGTTGGGTGCCGTCATGTTGTGAGCCACAGATCTTTTGCCGTTCCTGAAGAAAGTGTCTGGGGTCCAAACTTTGGTCACCATCAGGTTATTTAGCCGGAGGATCTCGACCGGGCCATCATACTTCAACCGCCTATCCACCCATGTCTGGCGGAAAAACACGTCCATGGTGTACTCCTGGAAGAAAGCACAGATAAAGAGCAGTCAGAACAGCACTCAAAATCCATCTGACTTATTCCTGCCAGAATCCTTCATAAGAGTGCTTCTGTAAAAATCAACTTATCAATTAAAAATAAAATAAACAATATACCATAATCTTGCATAAACACTGTTTACACATTAAAAAAAACACTTGCCCCCACACTGACAAATTGTGCTCCTGACAAATTCCCGTTACCCTTAAAAACAATCAAAATGAACCCTATTTACTTTTTGAATAATCTCAGTATGAACTCAAAGATTTCTATAGTGCCCGGGAGCTGACATGGTTGGTTCACTTAGTTTTGTCGTGGCCACAACATAATAACTCATTGGAACATGATATTATGTTATGGTCACAAGATCATTTTGATCACCACAACTTCTTATGTTGAGGGAATGACAAGTTTAATGCGTAAACAACCCGGCTTGACCAAAGCAACACGCATTATAGCATAGCATCTCGAGGCCATGAGATAATACCACATTGACACGAGTTAATATGACGTAACCACAAGTTACAATTTTATGGCCATGACATATTATCACGTTCCCACGAGTTATTATGTTGTGGCCACGACAAAACTAAGTGAACAGACCATGTCAACTCCCGGGGACTATAGATTTCTCATCGGATTCTTCCAAGTAAGAGTTTTCTTGTAAGAAATCCAGCGTAACCCTTAAAAATAGCATACAATCAAATACTTCTCAAACTGTGCAGATTCACCAAAAGTATGCAAATATCAAAGTACGCAATTTAGTCAAGTCAAAGTTCTCAACATGAACTTAAACATTTTCATAAAATTCCACCAAGAAAGAATTTCCTTGTAAATAAATAAATGAAATGAAAATTAACCCTATGTACTTTTTTAAAGAAATGTCTCAAACTGTGCAGATTATTCAAAAGAGTATGCAATCTAAAGTCAAGGGTCTCCAAAATCACTCCAGCATTTATTCATCATATATATATATATATATATTCGAATATTCGAAAGCCAATTAAGTCCACCGTAAAAATTCTTTTTCAAAGTTGTAAATAAAATAAAGATTGCTGGAGCATGTTTTACAATTTAATACAATCTTTTTTATTTATTTATTTTTATTTTTATTTTATTTTTTTACTTCAAAATGTCACATTTAATTTAATGTGTTACCTGACATTTCTTTGTAATTATTTGTTTTTAATTATTTGAATGAAAATTGTTTCAAGACCATTTTTTCCCTAGTGTACTGGAGAAAACCAGCTGAATTTTCTGTTTCACTTGGAAACATATAACAATACAGAACATGGATATTGAATGTCCTTTGGTGCATTCCTTTTTGCTGGTTTTAATATTGCAGGTACCAATCTGCTGTAAACACTATAAGTTTGGTCACATTTAGTGTTGTTATGCTCTTGTGCGAGGTGCTGAACCTCATATTCTTCTCAGGGGAAAATATCTGCTGAAACTGTTGACTCAACCACAAATTTTATATATATATTTTTTGAATCTCTGCCACATAGTACTTGATTCAATCTGACTAAGCAGATACCTTGAACTGATCTATATAGCAAGCTGCCTGAATTATTAATTGTAATAATATCTCAGCGGATGGATATGACACCTTATGTAACAGCTGCTTGTGCACACATACATGTACGCTCACACAAATCCAACCTGTTCACACATAATCATAAAAATCTCACAGCACTCACCATCTCCACATCAGAAACTGGGCCGAAACTTGTGACATAAATATCTGTCTTCACTTCCGTCACTGGACCTGGTCGGACACAGGAATCAGAATCACATTAAAACTCTTGTGACTAGAAATCAATCTGAAAGAAATGCACAAAACTGATGTGATTTATGAATGTGACCGAACCAACAAATGAAATACAAAAAAAATATATATATATATATGGATTAATAGCATTCCTTTTGCTTTGTTGCTGTCTAAGTCAACATAAATCCACATTCTCGACTCATTTGCCGCCTTAAATGAGAAAACATGTTTGGCAGGTATTGATTTGATCAGTCAGGAATATATTTGATGATATAAAGTGTGTGTTTCATATCACAATGGAATCTGAGAGAGGAAAATCTGTAATTATTAGCTAATATTGCATAAAGTTTCTGACAATGTTAAGCAGCATTAGATAACAACTCTTTGAAGCATTACCTACAGTATTGTGGTAGTCTAAAACAACACCTAAACAGCTATTTCGCTAAAAGTAATAGTTTACTCAATTATGAAAATTCACCTTCTGGCCATCCAAGATGTAGAGGCATTTGTTTCTTCAGAACAGGTTTGGAAAAATTTAGCATTACATCACTTGCTAATCAATGGGTCCTCTGTAGTTAATGGGTGCCATCAGAATGAGATTACAAAAAGATGATAAAACTTTGATGATTTGATGACTTTCTCACTTAATAAAAGGAAAATTATGGACAGAGGACTCATATTTTAACCAAAAGCAGCAGTTAAAAGGTCGGAACATTGTAACAATGGGGATGTTTTCCTCAAAAATGCAGCTTTTTGCTTTACTAGATGTTAATAGATGGAGTCGGGTGGATTATTGTGATGGTTTATTATCTGTTTGGACTCTCATGCTGAAGGCACCCATTCATTGCAAGAGGATCTATTGGTAAGTGATGTAATGCTACAGTAAATGCCTCCAAATGAGTAATAAATAAAACCCATCTTCATCTTGGATGTGACACAGCCAAAAGGAAAGTCAAGTCTGAGGCAGATTATGCAGATTTCTTTTCTTAAAAACCTACACCGCAAAGTACTGCACAGTATGATCAGGATTGTGTTGTAGGAAAGGAAATTTTGTCAGTTTGGATTTTAATTTTTCCAGTTTTCTCTGACTGAAACAATGTCTCATTTATTTATCTACTTTTTAAAAATTGTGGAGAGAAAAAAATAATAACAATAAATAAATAAATAAATAAATAAATAAATAAATAAATAAAGTGTTACTGGAAACAGACCCAGGCATTCAAAGCTCTAAATCACATGATTAATCACTGAACCGTCTCATTGGCTGAACTTGTGAGGGCTAAACTCTTAATGTTCTAGAGGTTCTCTGATCGATGCTGGAGTAAATCACTTGAGACAGAAGTGCCTTCAGTCAAACACAAGAAAATGGATCATCTGTCATTAAACAGACACTCTGAGCATCTCTCACAGTTGACAACCATGAATCCTACAGAAATATGAAAGACAGGAACAATCTCACTCACCCCAATGCACACAAAAATAAAAAAGAGAGATCTGTTTAATATCTCAAATGATTCTCCAACAGAAATTAGATTAAACTGCGAGTAAATGGAGATTTCTCAGGTCTCCAGCTTTCAGATGCATCTCCTCTAGAGATTTAAAAGAGATCTCAACAGTCCCTCAAACTGCGCAGATTTGCCAAAAAGACCAACGTATGCAATCACAAGTCAAAGGTCTCAATATGAAACACTTCTCATCAAATTCTTTGAATACCAAGCTGCTTTTCACATTCACTTTATCAATACTCTTACTGCAGGACAATTATCTCATTTGTTTCTATTGAAACACAAGGAAGACAGTATAACAGTATAACAGTTCATGCAATATAAAATTTATTATTATTATTATTATTATTATTATTATTATTACTATTATTTCAGAGTTGTAAAAACAATAACCATTTGAGTAAATTTTGCTCAAAAAAAAAAAAAAAAAAAGTTAAATATTTGTGAAAATTGCTTGAAAGTAAATCCTACACCTCTTTTCAGTAGTATTTAGTCAAGCTCTAGAAAGTACAACAATAAATAAAGAAATAAATCCTTTTAAATGTCATAAAATAGTCCATATGACTCATGCTCTATGTTCCAAGCCATCTGAAGCCATAAGACAGCTTGTATGAGAAACAGTAACTCAAAATTTAGCTTGTCATTTACAAAACAAATCTTTCCCTCAAGCCACTGATTTCAGAGGACTTGGAAAATAGTGGACAAGTCATATGGGATTTTATGGTGCTTTTTTGTCATATGCACCATTGGCCAAATTTGCTATTTTTATGTTCCACAATGGGTGAACAATTTCAAAATACAGTATATTTAAAAGTGCATTTCTTCAAACCCAAGTCCTCAGTGCAACAATCAGATGACAACAACAAAGCCAGTGGTAAGAGACGCACCCAAGCCCTGATATCTATCATCTCAGAAGCACTGGATTCTTTGGCAAGGGTAACTCATGCGATCCTACTAGAACTGTTAACCCACACCATCTAGCTGAGAGCTGATCAATCCCCTCCAGCCTGATCCAGCTCCGCTCGAGAGCTCTTGTAATGTGAAGGTGGGTGTACTGCTCTGTTTGGAGAGATGTGCTCTCTGCCTCTTCACTAAAAAGTTACATAAAAAAGAGCTTCATTCCCAGAGCTCCAATCACATCCTGGCATTACGCACAGAGAACCACAGTCTTTGATTTGATTATTTATTTCTTGGGTAAAAAATTAAACGAGGGAAAGTGAAGAGCGGAAACTGTGATGTGTGCAGCAAGTCTTGATGTTTTTCTTTACATAATAACTTTCATCAATAAGTCATTAATCAATATTATGTAATGATTTATACATCACTAGCTCATGTTTCTAGGCTGAAAATATTAAATTCCAATCTAACTATTTGCATGCACACTAACTAATGATCTCCAAAGCATCATATAATCTAATAATGATTTTTCATGCTATTAACAACAAGATAAAGTGTTAACACGCGAAGTTTAATATCCAGATCTTGGCTATTTTTAAACATTTCAAGCACACTCTAAAGGGTTAATACTGAAGTTTTTTAACCACAGTGAGCAGTCAAATCTTTTGTGCTATTGTACTCAAAAATAGAGCAACAATAAAATAATTCGCTCATGACCAACCATTGTACAGCAGCGAATCATTCGGATTCGGAAAACAGGTTAAAACGTTGATGCGCGCTGTTTAAAGATAGGATAGTGTGGAGAAAGTGAGCGGTTTACGCAAACAAAGCGAACATCTGTACTCTTCCTACTTAAAATGTGTGCATTAAGCGGCTTTCTCGGCGCGATTACATAACTCAACGGCACCGATCTAACAGATACATGGAGAGCAGCAAAAGAAAGTGGGCAGCAAAATGACATTTGGAGTTGGCTAACACCTCCATCTCCCCTCAGAGGACACCAACCCTCACCAAACAAACAACACTTTGTAAACAGCATGCGACCTGCAGAAAAACACAACATTTGGAGAGTTCGCTTTGCGCGAGAAGTAGGTAGGCTATTAAAAGCAACGTGTTTTTTTTTTCTTCTTTTTTTTTTATGATTGTGAAAATGTTGGCACGTACCCCCAAATCCAGGTCGGAGCCTGTTGTCGTATCTGTCCAGAAGTCGGTCCAGAATGCGTGTGAAATTTTCCGGGTATAATTTCTCATCCTTTCTGATCTGTCCAGATATTCTCTTTATGCTAAAAACAACACAGAGCAAACTGTAGCATTTGAACATTGCGCACACATGAAATAACGCCTATTTTTCGTATCAATCAACAGCACAAACAGTTCAAAGACGCCCGGGTTTGGCGAGGCGTAAAGAAGCCATGCGTAACGCTCACATCCAGTTGGAACTCACCAAGCCGCCACACACAGAAAGTAGAGGAGAGTGGGAATAGAAGTAGGGTACATCGCAGTCACCATCTCCTTCTTGGCAGAAACCATGTTTACATGCCATTCTTTAAGCCTTCTTCACATTTCCCTTCGCCAAACGTCCCGAGGAAAGTTCGAGGAAACGAGCGTCAGCGCGCAAGACGCGCTTCACCATCACCCGCAAAGCCGTGCCAGCGAAGCGTCCAAATCCAGAACTCGCTCTGCGCCCGATGGATCGCTTACTTCCAAACCCCAACCTCAGTGGATAAGATAAGCATATGGTGAAGCATCCTGCGGAATCGTGCCGTCTCGCTGTGATGAGGTTAGAGGAGAGAGAGGAGGACGCGCTGGGTTCCTACACACTCGCCTCAGTGCCAAAACTGGGACATGTGTCCGACGCGCAACACACACGAGCGCACTTAAGAGAAGTCTGCCTGCGAACGTTCGGCAAGATCACACTGGTGAAGTAGTGGCGACGTTACGCACGAACTCACTTAGCGCAGCAATTCTCATGCAAGATCTTGCCTGTGGTAAACTTTGATTTTGGGGGACGGGTCTTATTGAAATTGGCAACTAAAGGTGCTAAACTGAATTCTGGCGTTCTTGGATTATAATTAAATCCGCTTGCATTACAAGATTAACAGATCCTATACTCTCTCGAAAAAGATCAAACTTATCCGGGCTTGCAAATATTAGGCTACAGCATATTGAAATGGGTCAGCGTTTGTCGCAACGTTGCTCGCACATGCTCGCACACAATCCGACGTACAGTCACACTGTACAGGAACTAGGACAAACCACACGCAGCTCCTGTACACCTGGGACTGGACAGTATTCGAATTAGTATGCGTGCGGTGCGTGCGCGCGCGTGCGTGCTGTCCTGCGAAGACCACGCTTGGTTTCCATCCTGGTCCCACATTTGATAGTAGCCGTTAAAAGAAAAGCTAATTAACTCTTGGCCAACTGTTTTCGATAGCAATCATACCCAGCGACCCTAATCAGCACAAGCTTACATACACATTTCACATGCATATCACTCCAGTCTGTCTATCACAGTCTATATAAAGCAACAGATTCGAGCTGATCCAGGAATAGCTGCTATGCCGTATTTAGTTGGCTATAAAAAGCAAAACCTTATCTTCAGTCAGCACTATAGCTAACTGGTTTAAAGCGTATGATCTGTGGGCAGCTGGTGGCGTATTCACTGGACTTATTCACAGGTTGTTCGCGTTTAATAAAAGCTTATAATAAACATAATGAGCTAGAGGTGGCACTCTAGTGTAACATCACATGAATATGTGATAAAACAATTAAGACAAAAATATATTAGCCTTACATTTGTTTCTGAGTGAAGAAACCAGCTAGGAGTTTGCAATTAAAGTTGTCATCCTCATTGTTAATTAGAGAGAAAAGTTTAAATTTAAAACTTTTTTTATGGTAATCATAATGTGAAGAGAATGAGACTTTGGAGGATTGTCCTAAGAGTCTACACACATTAAAAATAAAATAAAATTACAATTCAATTCAAAAAGTTTTTAAATAATTTTATTTTTAAATACATTTTTAAAATGATTTTGCTGTTCTGCTGATGTAACCAGGGCTGCATGTATAACAAATTAATATAATAATAATAATAATAATTAATAATAATTTGGTCAACAATTGGCAGAGGGGGAGTGTTCTGGATACCTGTTTGAAAACAGGAATTTTTAATGCATTTTTAATTCCATTAGGTGCAGCTAGATGGACAGAAATTACACACTTTGCCTCCAAAAATAAAGCTAACATGCATAATTGTACTGAAATAGGATCAGAGATGTTATAGGCCAGAGATCTGGCCATTTAAGACAGTTCATCAAACTGCACACCTGCACTGTAAAATCTTTCTGAGCACACCTCAGGTATTCTCATCCACCTGTTAGTTGACATCAGTCTGATTTGAACTGATTTTGTAAGAATGTATCTACTAGTATTATTTGACTAGCTCTAAGGGGTGGTTTATTGTGATAATTATTATTATTTTTTTTTTACTAACTTTAATTAGTGTGTAATGTTGCTGTTAGAGCATAAACAACTTTTGCAAAGTTATACAATGCTCAAAGTTCAATGGTATGGGGGAGTGATGTTTAGCAAATCACAACACACTAACCAATCCGTGCCCGATTGCGTATTTCTGAAGGAGGGGCTTCATAGAGCCAGGAACTCAACAGACCGTTTTAATGAGAATGGAACCAGCTGTGTAGAATAGAGGTCAAATATATGCAGGCTCTAATTTTTAAAGTTCCGCTACATGCTGTTCACACATAATAACACAATAAAAAGCAATTAATACTTGAAAATTATTTCATAAATCCCCCTTAAAAAATAATTGTGTCCATAGAAACAAGTAGCTAACTTCACTTGTCAGCTAGAAAGCATTAGAGCAGCACAGATTTTTCTTCTGTCCTGTAATAATATTCAGTGAGCAATATCTGATAGTATATATTTTAATACAGTGGAATATATTTTTTAATACATACCATTCGTCTTTTATTGTTTTAAATTTTAGTTCACACAAAAAATGGAAATTGTCATTAATTACACACCCTCATGTGTTTCTTACCCATAAGACCTTTGCTCCTCTTCCGAATATATAATGAAGATTTTTTTAATGAAATCTGAGAGCTTTCTATCCTTATAGGCAGCAACCTACACATTCAAAGCTCAGAATGGTTGGAAAGGAAAAGTAGGCTAAAGTAGGCTACTCCATGTAACTGTAGTGGTTTAAAGGGTTAGTTCACCTGAAAATTAAGCCATTAATTACTCACCCTGAAGTGATCCTAGTTGTATACGACTTCTTCTTTCAGATGAATCCAGTTGGAATTATTTTAAAAATTGTCTTTGATCTTTCAAGTTGTTTGATGCCACTCAGGGGGTGTTGCACTGCATCACTCCTTGAGAAGTTTAATAATCACTTTTATCTAACTTGTGCTACAAAAATACAGTTGTAAACAAAGCAGTTCCGGGGAAATGAAATATGAGGTCAGATTTGTGCATACGCCGATCAGAAGTGGCACATGCATAAGTGCCAAGAGGAAACTGGTTTTCTTTTGCTAAAGTAAGGAAACTTTGCTTCCTTTACAACAGTGAGCACAAGCTAGATTAAAGTGATTATAACACTTTAAATATGGATATTGTTCTTACAGAAACTCTACAGATTTGCTACAGGAGGCCTTTGTTCACCACACATTTTTTTTTTTTTTTTTTTTTTGTATTTTGTAAATTAACCCTTTAAGACTCCACCTATGGATCCAACAGGATGTCATATGATTCACTTGCATCTCAGGCTGTAGTTGTGTAGCACAATAACACAGGTGAAGTAAGATATTGTATAATCTTAGAATAAAATTATATACTTGATTTTGTATTTTAAATATTTCAGATACAAAATACTGTCTCTCAAAGTATTTAGTTAAAAAATACAAATAAAAAAATACTCTAAAGTTATTTAGTACACATTTTTAATACATTTAATTAAAATACTGCCCATCTCTGCTCGTACCATGCCACATGGATTGCTAGTTTTGTTAATCAATGTGCATTAACACTCAGGAACATGTAGGAACATTGGGGAACATTAGGGAATGGCTCGTTGAGGTGTTTGCTAGTGTGAGAGCATCAAGAGCGCCTGAGAAACTGAGGATGGGGGAGAGAGAAACGAGAGCTGGGAACAGAGAGAGACCGAGAGAGAAGTGGGCTGTTTTACTGCATGTTCTCCGAGCTCTTATGGAAGGACTGGCAAATGAAACTAATGACTCAGAACTGTGACTCAAACTGTCTGGTAATCAAATCCTATCCACAGATAAGCACTTGACATGAGCAAACATACGCAAGCAGAAGCACACACACAAAACATGCCACATTTTCTTATGATCACCATTGCTCCCGACAAATCCCTGTATTATTGTGCTGAAAAAGCCTATCCACTGCCCACAATCGGTCTCCCACACTACACGCAATCTTTAACAGCCACGCTCCAGCATTTCACAGCTTCACAGCTGCCTTGCTCACATTTCAGATATCCTATCGCAACCTCCATTCTCATTTGTCAGCTCACGATGTGCCGTCTATCACCGTGTTATCGGTTTGTACAGCTCGTTTTGTAAGATCCGTGGTATTTTGTGCTCTGGCTGTTGGCAGACTTTTTTTTTTTACATGTTTTATTGCAGTGGTTCTCAACTGGTGGGTTGTGACCCAAAAACAGCCCACTGGTTTGTTATGAAAAAGTCATTGAAAGCAGGGAAAAAAACTATGCTCAGTGTAAATCATAAAACGCAACTGACCATATAACACAGCTCTGAATCTTGATTTTGCTGATTTGCTCAAATATTACCTAATCTGGTGATGCTCAGCAGCAATAAAAACTTTCCGTCATGTAGTTTTTTTTTTTTTTTTTTTTTTTTACAAAATAAGAATGTGGCATCTTTGTTCATGGGCCATCAATTTCCCCAGTACAACATGGATTGACTGAAGGCACCATATAAGAGCATTAAGACCTTCGTTTGCCACTAATTTACGATGTCAAAAACAGCAGACAGTGAGAAATATAAATCTATTTCATGCTTTTAAGAGCCTCAAAAAAAAAAAAAAAAAAAAAAAAAAAAAGCATGGTAAAGCATCTACCATAATATGATCAAATATTTGTTGCTTGGAAGAAAATACATGGCAATTTGAATGACTATCAATGAAAAATGATGCTCTTGTCAGATGGTACAGTTATGGTAACTTCCAGCAGGGGCTAGCAAGGCCATGCTAACCAGCCTAATCATATGAAAAGAAAACCTATCGCATTTTAAAAGGCAGTAGAAAATGCTAACCATATGATTTGTTGTTGACGTCAAGGGCTGCATGTCCAATGAAACCCTACAGTATTTTGGCACAAATTGATCTGAGAGTTAGAAGCAGCCAAACCAAGCAGATGCCAAAATGGACAGGTTGTGTTGACATGCCCTCATCCTTGAAATCCATGAATACAACTACACAAGGTACAAAAATACAAACCAGACAGTATTAAAAATAGATCACAGCAAGGATAAACATGGTTTGCGTCAAGCACACCCTCTTTTCTGTAGCGAATTACTGGCTGCCAAGAGCATGAAACCATTGAAACTCAAGACACATTTAGAAAACCAAAACTATCAACTGTCAATTGATTTTAAGGACATTTTTGTTCACTTATGTTTCATAAAAAATTTTGGTACTGTGTTGGTTTCGACATCTGGTTCCTGGAGCAAAACCGGTTGAGGGCCAGTGTTGTATTCTAAATTTCTCCATAACATCTCAAAGGTGAGATTGTGGACACACTGCATCAACAATCTGTGATCTGGCCTCAGGAAAAGATTGAGCAGCAGAACAATACGCTCAGCTGGAAACTGTAAAACAATTCTATGAGTCCATCAAAGATCAAACAAACAAACAAACAAACAAACAAACAAAACAGACATTGCTGTGTATGTTATTTTGAGGGTATTTCTGATGGGTGATGTTGCTCCATCGGTTTCAGTGCCATTTTCCCGGCTCAGCACAAGCCCCAGAAAAGTGCTGGGGCTACATCTGCTGCTGTTGGTGGGGGGTGGTGTCGCCACAGCGATGGCTGAGGAAGTGATGCAGGAGCCAACAGAGAAAAATTTTCCATGAGGATGAAGGAATGGAAAAAAAGTATTTTTTTCATTTCTAAAAAAAAGGGAAAGGGATGGCCACACAGGGATCAAATAAAGAAGAGATGCAGTCAAACTGAAGGGCATCGAAAACACCACCCACTTGAAATGAAGCATGATATATATTAGTTACCTTCAGAGAGGGACACATTCAAAACCCTAAAGTCTTACCAAGTTCTGCCTACATAACAATTAGGGCTGTTTATAGAGTAACATAACTAATAAAAGGAATATGATTCTTTGTAGTTAAAGCGACTTAATTTACATTTTAAATATAGATGATTATTTCCATATTTAAATATTGTTTTTCAACTTCTGCCACTTTTTAGAAGATGATTTTAGGACAATATATTTGAAGGTAATATAAAAGATGTCTCATTAAAGCTGTTTTGGGTGCTTTTCATCATTTCCTTTTATAAATGTATATTACATTTATAAAAGGAACATTTTTATTGTTAGAACATTTAACATTTTTCACTTTTCATTGTACTTTTGTAAGCATTAAAATTTTCAAAAACATAAACAAATTACTGAACCCAGATTTTGAATGACTGTGCACAAATGTTATATATATATAAGTGGTGGGCAGTTATCGGCATTAAAGGTCTGCGTTAACGCGAGACTCTTATCGGGCGATAAAAAAAAAAAAAAAATATCGCCGTTAATCTATTCTCATAGTTGGGTTGGGAGCTGGGTCTATACTAAGCAAGCTATGATGACTTTCACCTTGATATTTTATATAACTGACTCGCTGAGGCCAGCCTAAAAAGATGCTCAGGACAGTTGACAGGCTGCTGCGCATAGTCACGAAAGCTTATCTTTTTCACATGTTTTTACGCCTTAAACATTAAAAGCATCCAAACACAAGACGCGGAAAATCTGAACGGAGTAGCTTACTGGTGTTCGGTGTGCACGAGAGAGAGAGAGAGAGAGAGAGAGAGAGAGAGAGAGAGAGAGAGAGAGAGAGAGAGAGAGAGAGAGCTGAGTATCATGGACAGCGACACTGAACTGAGCACTCTTCTGCTCAGAAGAGAAAGGCGTCTCAAAACACTTGAACATGCTCTTGTGCCGACAAATACATACAAAATATGTCAAAATATCCACCTTGGAAATTATGCTCGAAAAAACAATCAGTTATTTCTTAAGTGAAAGTAAACAGATGAAGGAAAAAATGGGATGTGTATTATATTGGATGCGTTCATGGTCTCTTAAAGTGACCGCGCCTAATTTAGCTACTGGTTGATGTAATGTTAATCCAAGAAAATGAAAATGAAAATCACTCACTGCTCTTGACTGAATTTCTTTGAAGTTTTAACAGTCAAACCAAAAATTATTCAGACACCAGATATAATTTTTGATATATATAGCAAAACTGTAATAATGTGAGAAATGTTGAAGGTGTCTGAATAAATGTAGGTTTGATTGTATATTTCATTTTTACATTGAAGACTATCCAGTGCTATTATTTGGTTTCTGTACCTTGACACTGTTTATCAATTTTATATATATATATATATATATATATATATATATATATATATATATATATATATATATATATATATATATATATATATATATAACATTAAATTGTACATTACCTTATAACCAAACCAAAAATAAATAAATAATAACGAATTCAATAAAATAAAGATCCAACTGTCTGTGCATACTTATAAATACTTGCCTATAAGTTAACATTTTCTCCTACACTCATGCCCAGTGTGTGCAGTTTCACAGATTAGATGGTACTGTGCGTGCTTGAAGTGGTTTCAGACCCAGATAGATCTTAGACTGCGAACCTTGGGGATCTAAGTGGTCTATATGGTTGTAAAAGCAACCCTACAGCATCAATTACACTGATGAAACTCATTAGGGGTGTTGATTCTCCTCACAGGAACCTCAGGAAAAGAGCGCAGCGCATTTTTGAAGGGTAGCAAGAGAAAAGCGGTGTTGGAAGACATGGATATGAAACCAGGGGGAGGGGTGCTTAAATATGTCACCTAATTAAAAAGAGCTGCTCAGAAATCAAGCCACAGAGCTGCGGTATTGTGCTGCAGGAGTGTGTGGAGATTACTGGATGATTTACAACAAAACTGTGAAGCCTGCACTACTAAATATTTCATCCCGTTTAAAAAAAGAAGAGGAGAGTGTGTCAAACAAAAGTCAAAGAGGAAGAATTCTGATCTAGAGTTACATTGCTTCGTTTTTTACAGTTTAAACAATTAACTCTGATCTCAACTGCCTCAGGACAAGACTAGAAGTGGACCCACTTGGCACCTGTCCTGTGGGCACATTAAAGCAGTAGTGATGAAGCTACTGTCAAACATCAGAACTTAACTCAATAACCCCAAATCAACAGGAGGCTGCTTCCCGTTGTCTTCTGCTGCAATATTCAGACTCTATGTATGAATACACAAAAGCGGAGGGAGACAGAGCAATGAAAACAAGAAAAAAGGCAGAAAGAATCCCTACTGCACACAAGCGTAAACCCCAGATTTATATATCTTGCCCTTTCATCCAGCAGCATCACCTCAGCCTTGTGTTCTTCCACCTCCCCATCTCTCTCTCTCTGGCCTGGTGCGAGAGTGTTCGCGGAGTGTAAATGCCCAGTGTTTGTTGACACCTCACTGCCAGCCATATTAAAGCAATAAATACCTGGCACCTTCACGGCCCCTGCAACATACGCAAGATCACTCGCTGTGTTGAGAACCTTGTGCACATCAGTCAGTCTAAATCCAGAGTGACAGCTCAACTATGACCAGATCCAGAGACTTCACCGCACTGGGAATATATCCAGCTTAACCCCCCCCCCCCAAGTTCCGAAATTCAGCTGTCTGTAGAATTTACTCTGTCCTGACTCTCAGACTAGACAGAGAAGAGCAAAAAGAATTTGTGATTTGTGTTATGAGCATAAAAATACCAGAGCTTATCTTCACGGTATGTAGTGTCGGACCGGACTGTAACAGACTTTGTGATATTGCATTACATAGTTCAATAAATATTAAATATAATGTTCTGAATTAAACACACCTTATAGAGAAACATTGTTTGTGACCCATTTTATATCTATAGTTTGATGCCATTCTGAGTGAAACAGAATATCTGATGAGAAGACAATGTAGAGTGGGATTTGGTTAGACTGTGAGGGGACGTTCCAGATCATAACAGAGCCAGACCTGGATGTGAGTTTGCCTATTGGATAAGTCTGAATGATTTGTTCCCAAATCAGTCAATGATCTGATTACAGCAATTTGATTTCAGTAATATTTATATTATAATTAAAAAATATATATTTTGAATAAGCTTTTATGTTAATATAATTTATTTTCATTTATTTATAAATTGTATTTTTTACCTTATTAAAAAAAGAAAAAAAGAAAAAAAAAGCTATACTGTAGCTCAACAGTGGTGAAAACAGCGGCAATACAATTGTCAATCAAATGACCACGCCTTTAATTATGCAGAACTTTAAGGCTTAATATAATTTAAATGGATGAGTTATATAGATATGTAACGGTGTAACGGTTCACAAAATTCACAGTTCGGTTCGATACGATACACTGATGTCACGGTTCGGTACGGTACGGTTCGGTACGTTTTAGATACAGCAAAAATTAAAAACATCTCAACTTTTCAGAATGCCGCAAGCGCACCACGGGTCATGTGACAAGAACTAACCAATCAGATACATCCTTTCCCGTAACAATGTTGAAAGCTCAGCCAAGCTGATCATAGTTGTAAATGGATTGCAATTTTGAAATAAATTTAGTAGCAGAGCTAGCCTACTATAAGCGATTTTTAGAGCTGCAAATCCATTTATCCTTTGCTGAAATTTCCGCGTCTTCATGGAGAGAGCACGTCATGGTTGCTTAGCAAAGGCAGACGCCTCAGGGGCGCTTCTGCCCGAGCGCTTTGGAAATGAGGAGAAAGACGCACCTAGCGTTTTCCACGCGTTTTTAAGCGCGATATGTGAACGGCCCCTATTTTTCGTCTTTTCCCAGATACTGACACACTAAGGTGATGTCGGCGTAAATGAGTTGACATGTTTTAAGTATTCCCACTGGTGTTTTTTTTTTTTTTTTTTTTTTTTTTCGCTGGTGTACCCTAATGTCATGTAGATGCGACATACCGTTGTTTTTTTATCCACCACTCTCTTGCCATCACCATGGCTTACAGGGAATCCAAAGTGCACCCAAACACCAGACCTGTTGGTTATTGGAGGATCTTCTATTTCTGGTCTGTTAAACGCATTGGCCACAGCGTACCGTGCATGAACTGCTCGCTCACTCAGCGTGTACTGAGTGAGCGAGCGCCTGACTGAGTAGCCTAACATAAACAAGTTGGTGTTTTTTTCTTCTTAGGGGGTGTCAGGGACATTGCCTGTTAAATCGTTTGGGTTATTGGGCTACCTTGTTGAACGCATATCATTATATTTCACTTTCTTTTTTTTTTCAAATATAATTAATTAGTCCAACGAACCGTTCGGTACATAATGTGTACCGCATACTGAACCGAAAGCCTCGTACCGAACGGTTCAATACGAATACGCGTATTGTTACACCCCTAATATATATATATATATATATATATATATATATATATATATATATATATATATATATATATATAATCACCCACAGTTGTCATGAAGGGCAAAATTATCTATATAGACAAAAACTCATAGTCCTCTACACCAGTGATAGGCAACTCTGGTCCTGGAGAGCACGGAACTGAACCAGCTAAGAGGGGTGTGGTACTTGCTTTGAGGCTGTAGCTTATGTCGAGTTCACACTGCTATATTTTGGCCCCGATTTTCACTCGCTGTCAGGTTTTGCAAAATCGCAGGCAAATGCCTGAAATCTCATTCACGCGAATGACAATCCGCAGTGCGAATTACAAAAGACACAATCTGAGAAAATCCTGCTTTGTAAAATGAGTTTTGACTGAAAAATGCATCGCGATGACCTCAAGATATAGGGCAGTGGGACATTTGGGGAGGAGTCTTGGATTCTTGGAATTTACACAGAAATTACAAATCCATTGTATAGTCACCAGCCCAGACACGCGACCGGATAACCTACGCTAAAGTTAACGTACATATTTAAAACAGCTTCCACAGTCAGTTTAGATTTATCTGAGCTTTTAAACTGTAGCTTTGCTTTTTCTTTTCTCTATTAGCAATTCAAACTTAACTTGTTATGTGCTCAATATGCAGATCCACAAACAGCTGCTCGTAATTGTAAAAATTCGTTTTTTCAACACTCTGTTTCCTTTATTGCTTGCTGATTTGTGGGGCAATTTTCAATGCAGTAGATTTGAGTGTTGACACACATGATGTATGAGGAAGTGCAATGTTGCTCCGCTCTGCTCCGCTAGAAAAAGCTTTAGTCTCTGTGGGATAAAAAAAAAAAAAAAGGAAAATGAAAATAGGAAACGTGTAAGTAACTACATTATCAGGAGACTCGGAAATCAACACTCATTCATCAGTGTCCCTATGGAAACAAAGTGTCATACATTGTAAAACATGATAGGAAGGCATTGTGAATTTATAATAAAATGTGCTTTTTAAAAATGGTGTGCACAAGTACAGTAGCTGGCATTCAAATGTTGAGTGTATGAATAATGAAGACTAAAGAACATAGAGTGAGGTTCAAAGATTCACACTGAAATCTGGAACTGCTAATCTCATTTAAAGCTGGAGAAATTCACAAGAGGCTCTTTAAAACATTCTCAAATCCTGCTGGAAAAAATGATCGTCAAGCTTTGTTCACGTCAGCTTGAGTGCTGCTGTCATTAAAGCAAATGGGGGACAAAAGGAAAGTCTGTTCAATTAAATAAATGTTCATCAGTTGTTGTGCTGATAAATTTTTTTTAATGGAAAAATAAATGCAAAAATAGAAACCATTTTTTTCAAGTTGAGTTTTAACCCTCACTGTATGTGCCTTATATGAAATTGATGTTATATTTTAAATAAAATAGTAAAAATCAAAGCAAATTGACAAAATAATGACAGCCATTGGAAACAAAGGAAAAATAAGATACAAGAAAACAAGAAATGTGTATCTACCGTAATTTTAAAAGCTGATGTCAAACTAACAAGACAATTATTTATTAATTATTAATTTCTTATGAATAAGTGTTCATTTACAGCAATGTGCAGACCACTGACCAAATCTGTCATCACAAAAAGCGAGCGATTAGGAAGTCCCCCCGCAGGGGACTGAAGCAGAACACATTCACAGAGAGGAAGCAGTAGGCTTTCAAATGAGCCTGCAGTAGCAAAGAAGAACTTATGTTAGTGAAAAACAGAATGCAATGTTTTACAACCATGGATCAAACACACAAAATAAATATATATATAAACCCTTATATATAAAACAAGAACTATGATCTTATCAGATGATAAAACTATAGGACTACATTATATATACATGCTATTTACATGGTAAATTAGTTTACTTCAGAATACACATCTGATACCATTTTCAAAAAAAAAAAAAAAAAAAAAAAAGAAATACATAAATACCATATTTATGTACGATATAATTTACCGTACATCAAATAATACCATGGTTACACACACACACACAAACTTTTTGACAATGAAGGAGAAAAATAAGAAAAAGTCTTGTAACATTGGTCAAGTGTATTGTGTAGGAACTTAACAGCAGAAGTTAGTCTACACTGTCTTCTCTTTAAAAATCAACCCCGTACCCTCCCGCACTGAAAACCTCTCCATTCGGGACACTGGTGCTCTTTACCAGCTCCCCTTCATTCAGGATCTTGTAGTATAAATAGGAGCTCCAGAAATAATTATCATGTCTCCCTGGGTGCTCTCCGGAGATAGACTCATGGATGGCCACATTCCCAACCAGCCGCTCAAATTTCCAAAAAGACCACACACACACTGAAACATTGAAAAAAGATGAAGAACAAATAAGTTCAAACAAAATAAGCAATTAGATTGAATTGAGAGCAAATTGAGACTTTTGGTGAAGTAATGTACATGATACTGTTAATGTATTTGGTCTTGGCACAATAGATCTGCTATGCTGCTGCTGCTACTGCTGCTGTGGCAGAGCAAGTGCAACTTGCTATTGCCAATATATCCACAACATGCTGCTGTGAGCATTTAAGAAATATTGCTGCTGCAAATATAACATACATGAATTAACCCCCATGTACTGTAGCATACATGAATAACCTTATAGCAGATCTATCAGGTGGGGCTGGGAAAGGTGGAGGATTTACGAAGCAAGCTGCAATTGCTACTGTAAGCCCTGGACATATATTTGAATGCTGAGCAGCAAGCTCATTTGCTACCAATACAGGAGAGAACCAATCAGCTGTAACGTTGTGATGATGTCATTAGGTAAGATTGAGTTAGACCTATCGGACTGTGCCATCTAGAGTTTCATGCCAGAACTCCTTCACAAATAAAATGAATACCATATTGAGTGGGGTTATGGCAATGTTTATGGTAACATATTAAAATGACTGTAAAAAAGCATTATTTAGAGATTATATTAAGATTTTCACAATAACAATAAATATGAATGTAATTCTAAAATGATAAACTGCACATTTCAGCCTTTAAATACCTACTTAAATAAATACCTACGTTGAGCTTTGTGACACGGTGCATTATCCTGCTGGAAGTAGCCATCAGAAGATGGGTACACTGTAGTTATAAAGGGATGGACATGGTCAGCAACAATACTCAGGTAGGCCGTGGCATTTAAATGATAGCCCAAAGTGTGCCAAGAAAATATCCCCCACACATTAAACCACCACCAGCCTGAACCATTGAGACCAGGCAGGATGGATCCATACTTTCATGTTCTTTACGCCAAATTCTGACCCTACCATCTGAATGTCACAGCAGAAATTGAGACTCATCAGACCAGGTTGGTGAGACTGTGCAAATTAAAGCCTCCGTTTCCTGTTCTTAGCTGACAGGAGCGGCACCCGGTGTGGTCTTCTGCTGCTGTAGCCCATCTGCTTCAGGGTTTGACATGTTGTGCATTCAGCAAATGTATTGTGCATACCTTGGTTGTAATGAGTGGTTATTTGAGATACTGTTGCTTTTCTATCATCTCTAACCAGTCTGACCATTCTCCTCTGACCTCTGACATCAACAAGGCATTTTCGTCCACACATCTGCAGCTCACAGGATATTTTCTCTTTTTCGGACCATTCTCTGTAAACCCTACAGATGGTTGTGTGTGAAAATCCCAGTAAGTCAGCAGTTTTTGAAATACTCAGACCAGCCCGTCTTGCACCAACAACCATTCCACTTTCAAAGTCATATAAATCCCCTTTCTTCCCCATCCTGATGCTCGTTTCAAACTTAAGAAAGTCGTAATCACCACATCTAGATGCCTAAATGCATTGAATTGCTGCCATGTGATTGGCTGATTAGCAATTTGTGTAATTGAACAAGTATACCTAATAAAGTAAACGGTGAGTGTATATATTTTAATTTCTGTTTATGTTCATTCCTATTTATGAATATATACAATTACAATACAAAAGCTTTACTGTTAATGCAAATCTGATTTGTTGGGGGTGGGAAGCGTATAGGCTAATCTATTTTATTGTATTTTTCAGTTAATTGTGCAGGCCTGTAATATGTCCAAGTCTGTGCCTCTTAATTATCATCTCTATTTGCAAGAACATTCAGTATGTGTTCACATAACACTTCAGCCCATTTTTAGAGTGACAATTCCTGTCTATTCAAAGCTTTTTGTCCCCAGACTCTCACCCCATCCAAAACAAAAACACTGAAGTGAACAATAGATTTATTAAATAGATTTATTGTTTCACTGAGCTGGACAAGCTGAAACGATTTCAATGAATGTTGCCTGCTTGAAATGCTCCCTTGTTTTATGCTCTCACCGCAGGGCGTACGCAACAATAAAAACATACATCAAGGACAGAAAGCTGTTTGCTTTCTGTTCGTTCCCAAATTAAAAG